>NC_048912.1:4596019-4745788 GCF_011077185.1 Oxyura jamaicensis
TACTCCCGAGCGTCCCGCCGAGGTCCCGCAACTTCTCGCCGGGTGGGTGGAAAAAGTGCTGGCGGCGGCGGGAGGGAATTTTAAAAGTGGCCGGGAAGCGGCGAGGAGAGCAGCGGCTGCTGCCCGCTTCGCTTCGCCCCGGGGCCGCCGCGGAGGAGGCGCCCGGAGCCGCTGCCTGCTGCGAGCGGCACCGCCGGGGGGGAGCGCTCGGGGCCGTGCGGGGCTCTGCGGGGCTCTGCGGGGCGGCCGGACGGGGGGGGGGGGGGGGGGCGGGGGGGAGAGCGCTGGAGGGGAAATATCCTTCAGCCGGGAGAAGGCGAAGGGAAGGGGCCAGGGAGCTGGACGGGGGGGATGCGGAGTTCTCCGCCAGTACCGCCGGCCGGGTGCCGAGGAGAAGAGCAACAAAGCCGCAGAGCGCAGAGCCGTTCGGAGGGGGGGGGGGTCCCGGCCTGAACCCCCAGTGCCTGCGTCCTGGCGGGACAAGTCCTGGGAATCGCCCCGAAAAAAGTTAATAAAGGGAAAAAGGCTCCTGCGGCGGGACCGCGGCCGAGGGTGCCCTCGGCTCATCTCACTGCTGTGCTACTTCGGGATCGAACTCTTTGTGAAGACGCAGGAGGAAAGCTGGGTGGCTTCCCCGCTGCAGCAAATTCATCTTCATGCATCGGGATTTGTATTTAACCGTGCTCCGTCACTGGGGTTATTTGTCTCTATTTATTAAGTTGGAGTAAACCTAATAGTTCTCATTTATTTTGAGATGCTTGATTATCCTGAAAGGAAACAACTTAAATTGATTTATTCTGTATCTACGTACTGCTAGTTTCAAACTGTTTTATTATCACTGCCGTTGCTCTTAAAATGCTAAATATGCTCTAAAAACACTAACACGAGTTGGGCCCCCTGGGAGCAGGTTATCCATGCTGCTGAGATGTCAGCCGATAAAATGTGCAAACGCTGGAGCTCCGGGATCACACACACGAGCTTGTGCCTCCGAGAGCTGCGGCCACCCCCAAATCCTGCGGGCTTTAGGAACTCGATTTTACCAAGAAGTTTTGAGATGTCAATGTGGTTTAGTTTACGTTCCGGTGTTCCTCCCTGAGGTCAGGCAGGCAGCACTGGAGCAGGCCTGTGGCACGGGGCTGCCCCGTCCTGGTGTCCCCCCCAGCATCTCCTGCCCGAGCCTTGGGGAACGCGGGCTCATCCGTGGCCTGAATCCCTGAGATTAGTCCCGGATTAGTCCCGATCGATCCGCGGGTGCTTGCTCGTGCGTGTGGCCGGAGAGGCGTTGTGGGGCTGCGCACGGGGAGGCTGGAGGAAGCCTCCTCCCCGGGGCTCCAGCCAGCGCAGCCGGGACGCCGGGAGACGGGTCAGCACTGGTGCGGGCGCGGGTGGATGGGACGCTGGAGGGGAGCACCCAAGGTACTGACCGCTGCCACCAGATGCTGCTGTTGTCACTGCTACAGAGGATCTTAAGACGGCGGGAGGAAGAAAGGAAGCGACTTACCCTTTTCTGATATTCAGGGCGCTCTCTCTTTTTTTTTTTTTTTCTTTCTCTTTTTCTGAGTTACCAAATGTCATTTGCTTATGCGCAGCGGTGCACGTTTGTCTGTGGGATGAGGCTGCTGGAAAGGAGCCAGAGACAAAGCGGGTTGACTTTGTTCTCTCCACCGAGCGCAGGTCTGGCAGTCCCAGTGCTGAGGGGTGGTGGTGCCGTCTGTATCGCCTGCTGTGCCTGCAGCCTTTGCTCCGGAGAGCTTGTAGGGCCATTGCAGGCTGTATAAGCCCACCGGCACCCTCTCACCTCATGCCCGCTGCAGCAAGCGCTGTCTGAGCACACGCGCATCCTCGGAGCCGTGCGGGACCTTCTGCGAAGCTCCAAAAACTCCTGCCGGTCCCTACCCTGCTCCGTGCTGGCGTCTCGGCCCAGAGCCGGGCTAAGTAAGACATTGTCTGCCTCAAAACATTTCCACTTGTAAAATTCCATGGAGAAGAGGAGAGAGAAGTGGAAAACTGAGTAGTTCTCATAGAGGGCTGTATGAAATCGTGGGCTCTGCTCTATCCCGAGAGCAGAGCAGCTCCGCGGCGCAGTGCTTTCGGCCCCGGAGTGTGCCGGCAGGATCCCTGCTGAGCTGGGGCGATGCTGCGGGAGCGAGGCAGGGTTTATGGAGGGGCTTCAAAGCCCTCTGATTTAAAGCGCTTGTCTTGTTCGGGTTCAGCTTTTTGCTCCTGATGGGCTGCCGTGTTTATTCGTTCGTTTAGGGAACGCCGGGAGGGTGTGCACAGTGTCACTGCGGGTAAATAACTTACCCGGAGCCTGCAGGCGCTTTGCCCAGAGGCAGGGACCTCGCAGGGAGCTGCGCTGTAGCCCAGAGCATCCCGAGACGGTAACAGAACTGTTTCGTGTGCTTGTTGAATGTGATATTGTTACCGTGAGATTTCCGATCTCATCTGCGCGCTGCAGCAAGCCGCGATTTCTCTTTGCAGCTACGGAGGTGCCCGTTAATTGCCAGGATTTCCATTTTAAATGGACGAGGGATGTTTCAAGGGATAATGAAATGGGGAGTGTGCATCCAGCCAAGGCCTCCCAAGGGGTCGCATTTTCACCCTTCCCCTCACCGCCCTTATTTCCCCTCGTAGGGGCAGCCAAAACACCAGTGCCTACCTGCAGCGTGTGCTGGGCTCCGACCCCAGGGGGCATGGGATGAAAGCCTGCATACGCCGGACAGAAAGTGGGGTGGAAAGGAGCCTCTTCACCTGCTGACTGCATGTGACAAAGAGTTGTTTATGCTCAGGGCACGTTGGTGGCAGAAGGGCTCCCCACCTTTCCAAGTCTCCATCGTGGGTGACCCACTTGGAGCATCCTGCCCTGCTGGAGGCCGTGGTGGGTGGGAAGAGGAGCAAGCCCCAAACTTCCCACAGCCCGGTGCTGCCTGGGGAGGTGAAGCTTTGCTGGGGCCAGGCTGGTGCCTGGGTGCTAAGGTGGTGTTACAAGGGCTAGGCGGCGTGCCTGTGCACCATGTAAGCGTCAGGCCCTGGTGGGATGTCTTCACATCCCTCCTGTTGCTTTGTGAAAAGTTAGAGATTTTTCCCACTTCAAATCTAGAGAGACCTTTTGCATTTGTGGTTCACAAGAAGTAAACCATAGGAAAAACAAAACAAAAACATGCAGTCTAGGGGCTCGTCCTGCGCCTAGCAGAGCTGCCGCGACAGTATTTAGTATGCTAGCTGAATTATTAGCATGGAAGGATTTCTGAGACCGTGAATGAGGTGTGGGTCCTAAGTCTGAGAGAGAGGTTTTTGTTCTCAGCCTGGGCAAAATCACTTTTGCGAGGGAGGTGTGCAGCAGGGATCCTGCCTGAGCGAGGTGCGTGCAGCACTGCTGTGCTGCCATGTGCGAGCAGTGATCCTGGGCAAACGTGGAGCAAATCTGGGGAGTGAATCAACAGCTCCCTCTTAGAGATTTAAGTACAAATTCTTAGTTGCTTCTGGTGTTTTTTTCATTGAGCTTGGCTATTAGCACGACGCTAGATTTCCACTTAGGACAATGATTGATGGGGGGGAGGACAGGACCCAGCCTGGGAATACTGGATCTCTGTGGAAGGAGAGGGCTGCTGTGACACTGGGAATGCCCGGGGTCCTCGGGGAACTCCGGCATCTAACAGAGCCATTAACCCTGTAGCATATCTGCAGGAATCAACAGCACCGCCGAAACCTGTCCTGGATCTTTCTGACAGGGCTCTGTCGCTCTGCAGCTTCAAACACCCCCGTGCCTTGCCTCTTCGGCTGATAAATGGAGGGAAACTATTTTGCCGATACGCCGTCATAAATTATGGATAACTAAAATCCGCTAGTCATGCGACGGGTATTAATCTGCAACCAAGGCTCTCTTCTTCTTTTAAGAACCCTTCAGAAATGGGATGTGAGCTGCTGCTCTGAGCCCGGGTCGATGCAATGAATACATCGCCGCGGAATGTTCTGTTTTGGTTTGACTTTTACTGTAACTTGTAAATTGCAGTGATAAACACGGTCCCTTTTTCTCTGTTCCAGAACTGCTTTGCCATGCTGGAAGATAAAATATATTCTTTTCCTCTTTCCTTTCTAAGCCAACTCCATTTTTGAAGTAGAAAATCTTTCTTTGGAGATGGAGGATTTTGGATGGGGAACAAAGCCCTGCAAACTTTTAATTTGGGGCCCATTTTATTCTCATTTGGCAGGCAGTTCTGCTGATCTGCAAAATGTGGATTTTAGGTCCCAAGTATGGGCAAGGGCTTCCTCTGAACAGCGTTTGAGCCACTTGGTGGGACGACCCTGCTTTCTCCAGAGCAATCTTTGATGGTTTGCAGCACAGAAAGCGTTTGAAGCTTCGTTTTGCCTTGGGCTTTAAGTCCAGGATTTGGAGCTGAATAATGAATGTCCGTCCATTCACAGAAATCGTTGTCCTATGTGTAAGCGCAGAGGGAAGGCTTTAATCTGGTTGTTCTTGGAATAACTGAGATATTTTGAAGACCGGTCTGGCTTGTATACAGCAACATGTTTGTAAGGCTTAGTTGTGAATAACACTGTTCAGGGCCTGATCCATGAAAGTCCCCGTTGAACAGGAGGCATCAAGAGTCAGAAAATTCAGGATCAAAATCTCGCTAGTTTCTTTGATCTTTTTATGATGCTTCAGATCAATTATAAACATTGTCCTTTAAATGGTGGCCTGTTACACGTCCATAACCACGGTGTAAATTTATGAATCGCTCTGGACTTGGTCCGTACCTCTGAGCTTGCAGCAGACACGGGGGTTGGCTTTATACATCCGTCATGGGGAAACTGTTTCTGTTGGGAAATCGTATTTTCTTCGTATTCGGGACGGAGCATCCCGTGGTCGTGCAGCGTGGGGCTGCTGCTGGCCCCGGTGGTGGGAGGCAGGGTGCTGGCAGCCCTTACAGAGCTCTTGTGGGGCTCTGCTCCAGCTGCTTGCAAGGACGGGTGCCTCTAGCTCCTTGCCTGGCAGTTCTCATCGTGGTATTTCTGCAGCATTTCAAGAAAAAACTCAGTTTTTGTTCTGCCTTCATGTGGCACCGCTCTGCCACCAGGCGTAGGGAGCAGGAGGTGGAGACCCTGCTGCCCCGGGGTGTGATATCCCCCCTCGGTGCTGAACTTCCCCTATTACCTTTGTGCTCATCCTACTAATTTATTTTTTTGTTTAACAAAATGAGCTCTAAATGCTTTTACCATAAGTTGGGTTATATCTTTCAGTGTAAATGAAGCATATAATTGTGTTTTCCTAACAGCTCTACATTAAAATTAAGTTATTGTACTGCTAATGTGTTTTCCTTGACAATTTTCCATCCAGAGAGTGCAAGCTTCTGTTTGAAGCTGTTGCATACCATGTTCCCAGTCTCTTCCTTGTATTTTATTCTGCATTTCTAAAGCCAGGATAAAGTGTTAGCACAATTCCAGCTCTGGTACCATTGACTCCTAATCAGAGGCTTGAACTCAAATGTTCTACCTTCATGATTTTCCGTATGCATTTTCATATGATTAAAGCTTATGTTGGGGACACAGGGCTCAGCTGCAGCAGGGAGAGGGAATCGCAACACAACTTACTGAAACAAACCCTAATCACACCACTATCAATTAAAAACTGTTGGAAAACTGTGCGGAATTGCTTGGCTTTGCACTCCTGCGGCCAGGTTTAAAAATTTTAGTCATCCACATCCCCCTCTCCTGCTTCTTTCTATTGTTTCCTTCTGGTGGTTTTGTTCTGATGGATGCCATTTCTTCTTTGAAAAATGGCACTGGCTGCTGCGTCGCCTGCAGGCGAAATCTTTGCATTATGCCACAGAATCTCTCCTCCGCCGTAATCTCGTGCATAGATTGGTTGACCTCTGCAGATATAATTAAATCTCTTCCTGACGACTGCGCGATTTCAGCCCAGCTCTGTGGCCGGTGCGTCTGTTAGCTAAGTGTTAAATTAGGGCCCTCTACCCGTAATTGTTATTCTGGAAAGACGATTTGAGAGTCGGCTGGTGCTGGTGGCTGCACGCAGCTTCGGAGGAGCCTTATCGGAGGAAATGGGGTGACTCTGGGGCCGAGGCAGCTGCTTGACCTCTAATTATAGCCTGGTCACCAGGGGCTGGGTTGCACGACTGTTTATAATGGAGATTTTTATACATACATACACGTATATATTTCTCTTGGTTTAAACACCAGGCCCCTTGCTCTCATGGTGCAATTTTTCTGCATTTCTGTTGAGCTCCTAACCTGGCGGGGGCCAGAAGAGGGAGGTGGCGGGGTGGGACCTGTTCCCAGGCAGGGTGGGAGCGAGGAGCGCTCCTTTATCAGGTTAGCTGGATCACATTAGCAGGTTTTCTTCCCACAAAACCGCCCGATGACTCAGAGTTTCCATTCGTCTGGATTCATCCGGGAGGCTCCCTCCACTTTCTCTGTCTGCGTGCACACCGCGCTCTTCCTCTGCTCTCCCCTTCAGAGCAAACCATCCTCTTCCTCCGCATCCCCTTTTGTTTGCGGGGTGGAGCCTGCGCGCGTGTGCTTGTGGTCGGAGCTGCAAGATAAGGGCTGTGTTGTGGCTTGGCCGTTTAGCCTGGCAAAAACTGCCCTTGGCCTCCGTTTCCAGAAGCAGCGGGTTATTTTGGGGTACCTGAGGGATTTGGGGGTTCTTGTGAAGGCTTCGGGTCACCCCAAGCACTGAGAAGACCCAGGCCTCGGAAGAGGAGCACGCGGAGCACGAGGCTCCCCAAAAGGCTTCTTTCTCCTAGAGGTGTGGAGCTCCACTTTAACACCTCTGAAAGGGTTCCATGCGAGACAGGTGTGGAATTAAGACTTCCCGTTTCATCGGTTACTGAACCCTAAAACAAAGGTAAACATTGTCAAAAATAAATAAATAAATAAATAAAACAGTTTAAATGTGTTCTGTGTCCCTCATCTTTCACTGGCACTGGGAGCACCGCGCTGGTCGGGGTGAGCCTGCCCTGGGGGAGCAGCCCCACGGGAGATGCATTTTTAGGGAGTCTCAGGACCTGGGTGTCAAGTCCCTGGCATCAGAAGGGGGCAGCGTGTGCCCCAGGGCCCTTCCCGGAACAGAAACTTGGACAGCGTAGACACGACTTCAGGAAATTTTTCTGGGAAATTTTGCATGGAGACCCTTAACTGAATTATCTTCGTCTGTCCCAGCTTAATGCGGTGGGTGCAGAAAGTGTGTGGATGTCACCCGAAGAAGAAGAAGCAGCAGAAATGCTGTGGTGGTGGAGGGGGAAACATGAACAAGAGAAGTTGGGGTCTGTTGTAGCACCGGGAAGCGTTTGTGCCTCCTGGTGGGATCCTGCCCTGTTTGTCGGCGTTCAGCCCGGGGAGGCAACTTTTTCCCCTGATGCGTTATCTTGTCTCTAAATAGCATTCAAAGGAGAAGAAGAATGTGCTGTTAAAAATACCAAACTTTGGGGAATGGCTGGCAGACTTTACTGCTGATAAGCATTGTTGATTGAAGATCAAACGGCCCTTGAAAGCAGAAGAAAAACCTTCCAGCAGAGCCGTGGATCTGACCCTGCAGCCAGACAGTGAGGTCACCCGGGCTTCAATCTGTGTATATTTAGGAACCTGCGCTGGAATTATGGTCTGGTCTCCTCTACCCCAGACGGATGTTGGCGACATGGTGGTTTTAAACCTGATAAATCTGCTAAAGCTGAGAACAACGTTTATTAGATGCCAAGAAAACCGGAGTCATGTTCTCATTAAGTGGCAGGGCTTTTTGTTGTTGTTTTGTTTTCCCTTAAGATAAAAAGTCTGCCCAGAAGGAAAGGCTGCAGGTCACAAAGGGAACCAAAGACGAGTGGTGTGTGCTGTTTTATTAATTGACAACCTGCATTTCTGTGTCAAGGTGGCAAATTAATTGTGGGTGGCTGTCTGTTTGCAAACGAGGGAGTTCTGCCGTGCCCGTGCCAATCTACGCGTGGAGTCTTTAACTACTTGATTTAAGTCAGACCAGCGTGTAGGCTTTTTGAGAACAATTTTAAAACAGTTTTTTATGCTCTTTGGTTTTGGAGAGGGGAAAAATGTTATCAAAATGGTCTGTTGAGCTTCATAAACTTGCAGCTAGTTAAGTAAGGTGGTCAGCATGTAGTGAGCTTATTTTTCAGGGGGGCAGTGGTGCTGCACACCCTGGTAGGGATCACCCTGTGTAACTTCAGTCACCTGTTGAAGTGGGGTACCAAAGTTATGTGAGAGCACAGATGAAACTAAGATGTGTTTGAAAACATAAAATATAGGTTGGAAGGGACGTCCGGAAGTGTATTTAAAATAATTCCAGTGGCACCTTCCACTACTGAGATGGCAGAAGAGAAAAAAATCGACATCCAGCCCACAGTGCCTGAGAGCCTTGGGATGCAGGTCCGATACGCTGAGAATCCTGCTGGCGACGGCTGCAATCCAGTGCCAAATTGCAAGGTTGCAATAAAAAGGGCTTTAGTTAAAATTAATAAAACGTGAAGTGCCTCCTTCCTCGGAAAACAAGCAATATTGACTGAGATTTAGAAACACATCTTGAAGGAGCAGGCATCCAGGTTGCAGACTCCAGAGGTGCCTCCGGCATCCTTTCCCTAAAAGTGTTACTATTTGTATTGCAGTGGAGGGTTTCATTTCATTTGGGGGGCTGGAAAGGTCACAGTGAGAGAGTTTGAGAGGAAATTAGCGTCGAGCTAGAAACAAGGGCAGCCCAGTACAGAGTTGTGCAGCTTCTCCCACTCACAGCTTGCGTGGCACCACGATGCCGCCCCATGTGTGTGACTGCTGATGCTGCAGGCTGTGCCGGAGTCACGCGAAGTCCCTTTGTAATATTCCAGCCGTGTCCAGCTGGACTGAAAGCCCCTCTTCATCGTGGTGTTGGTGATACCTTGGGGCTGCCTTCCTGAATGTGAGCTGCTGCACACTAAACAAATGTTGAACATGCCCAATTTCAGGTACAACTGTTGGGCACTTCATAAGCTCCCTGGCCAGAGGGGGAGTATGGTTTTGCAGGAAACACAGGAAGGCTCTACAAGTAAAGATGAGGTAGTCATCGTCACAATAAGATCGTTGCAGAACTAGCAAATCCAAGTGTATCATGGAAACATTTCTGCTGTGAACTGTGCATGATTCATTTTAAGTCCTGTCCAGAACTGTCCTCCATGTGAAGCCAAAGATCTAGTTCCTGGCTGCTGAACAGCAGTGCTTAAAGTCAGGTATCTGGGAAATGTGGATTTCAGCATCCTTTTGTTTTGTGGAGGTGTCTTATGATGTTCTGAAACTCATCTGGAGCTTCTTGTTTGTCCGCAAAGTTGGAAATCATGGGCAGCATGTTGGGAATGCCAAAATCCCGCTCAGAGATACGAGCGAGCTCCTTGTGTCACTGTCATCGTGCCATGAGCGTGGGGATGGTGGCAGCTGGGAGGGATCCTCTACTTGGCAAAACCAGGTCTCAAGAGCAGGCTGCCTCTTTGCTTAGCGCAGTTACAGCTGGAAGGACGCGGGATGTGGAGGTTTCTGAAGATCTGCTATGCCTTGTCCCACCACTAGATCACCGCGCCAGAGCACTGAGGGACCAGAGATCCTCAGGTGCTGTGAAATGGGGCTGGTGGCTGACATCCTGCCCCCTGAGCATGGCTGTGCGCATCTCGGCTGCTCCCAGAGGCAGTGTAGCACGGACATGGACTAGCTGAGCCACCCTAAACTGGTGGCCTTGTCCCTTTGGCCACAGCTGGAGACCCTGGAGGAGCCAACGGGGAGACCCAGCTTCCTTTGTTCTGTGCTTGTTTGGAGATAAATTCAAGGTCAAATACTACTAATCCAGCACCATCCGGGATGAATTGGCTTTAAATTTACAACGTGAAGCTTGCGTGGTTGGATGCTGAGCCTTTCCGAGCACAAGTCCTACAGATGGAGGTGCTTCTCCTGACGCAGTGGCGGAGCCAGGCCACGAGTGTGTTGTGTCCTTGCCTGAGCATCGCTGAGCTCCACAATTGGTGTCCGCGAGGCCAAGGCGGCTCAGCAGGAGCTGCTTAGACCTCACAGCTTGGGGCCCTGTGTGAGATCATTTTCCCTTTGCTGTGTTTAAGTGGCGCAGGCTTGAGCAGAGCGTCGTAACGAAGCACAAAGCTTAGTCCGAGCGGGTGGGAGGGAGGTGAAAAAGGGAAAGCTTAATTCCCTGCTCATCTGTGCTGCAAATTCCCTTTGGGGAGGTTTCCTCTCCTCCTCCCTGTTGTCCAAGTGTTTCTTCTGTTACATGTATTATTTTTTTCTTTAGCCTGGGGGCTGCCGCAAGAGGTGCCTCTTTGCTCTGCCGGCTGTTCCTGATGCTTCCTTTCCCTTGCTAATAACAATTGTTTCTGCCAAAATCGCTTGGCGGTGTTATGTAAACCTAGAATCGCAAGCTAACGCTCTGCTCCGGGGGCTCCTACACGTGCCGGATGGGATTCGCGCCCGCGCTGACTCCGCTGCCGTCGGGCACGTCGTGCCACGTGTCGCCTTGGCTCAGCATCCCCCGAGGTGAGCAGCCACCGGCCACGTTATCCACGGCGATCTGAGCCAATATCCCCCTTCTGGCTGGCATTTTCAGTGGGAGGCATGAAAACACCCTGTGAGCCACTCAGGGCTGGGATTTAAGCTGTTTCTAGAGTGCAGTACCCGCGCATCAGAGCTCGTTCTTGGCACTGGGGTCTCTGTTTCTGCTGTTGGGTTTGCAGCAGCGTTGGCGGGTGCTATGTGCGTGGTTTCTCGCAGCACCTAACGTGGATCATTGCATCTCCACCCCGCTGCTGCCCGCAGGGCAAAGCCTGGCTGCATGGCCCCTGTGCTTGCTGCTAGGCAGCCGATGGGATTTGAGCTCCTGAGCACCTTCCTGGAGATGTTGGATTCCTACAGGAATGCTGGATGGGACCTCTTCTCCCACGCCAAATTGCGTGGGTCCTCCTCAGGAGCATGCACTCACTCTCTCAGTTGCAACTTGTTATTTACCTGGGAAGCGATGCTAGCAGAGACCTTAATGAATTTCTAAGTGCTTCTTAATGTGATTTGGCAGCCAAAATTGAAGAGAGAGAGAGAACCACCATTGCTGTGTGCCCAGCCTCCTCCCCACATACTGCACTGTTTGTGAGAGATTAGAGGGAGATTAAATCCCGCAGAACTGGCAGGTGATGCTGATGGATGTTTGGAGGGGATTAGGGTAAATCCATTCCTCCTCCTGATTTAGCTCAAGATTTGAATTCATTGATAAAATTTGCCCAGGTTTCATGTCCGAAACCTCCAAGCTGGTGACTCTGTGGAGGTGTAAATGAAGGCAGAACTTGTCTCTCCTGGCTAATGAATTAACCTTTATCAGGCTGATGAATGCTGAAGATAGCTGTACATCTGTGCCTGTCGCAGCATCCAATTAACCCACAGTGCCACAGAGTAAAAGTGCCAAGGGGCTGGCTCCTTGGCAGGAGGTCTGATGCCCCTGCCCACTGCGGCATGGCCACGAGTTGTTCACCATCGATGGATCCGGGTGTGCAGGATGCTGTCAGTGCTCATCAGCCACTTGAGTCTCAGCCCCAAATGCCATCTCTCAGCCTAGAGATGATGTAGAATGGGTGCAGCTGTGCACTGGGGTTCAGTGGCTGGATCCAGCTCATGCTGTGTTGGTGTCCTGGCTGGTTGGTTGGTTTCTGGTTGTTTTTTCTTCCGTGGTGTCCTGGCTGTGGGAGTGAGGGTTAAAGAGGTTGATGATGGCAGCCTCTGGCAGCTGGTGGGCCTTTTGCGTGTACCCCACAGCATGACCACAGGGATGGAGGGACTCCAGAGCGTGCTCCTACACAGTACCCCAGCACCAGAAGCCTGGCTTCTGAGGAGCATCAAACTCCGTGGTGCCACCGTTTGGGCTGAGGATTGGTGCTGTGACTGACCCCAGCACTGCTGTGCCCGATGCTGGGCATCCCGCTGGGGCTGCGGAAGGGAGCGCGACTCCGCTGTGTTTCTGGGGACGTGCCCAGCACAAGGCAGCAGCACTGAGCATCTGTCCTGGTGGTGGTGGGAGATCATGAGAATCGTCACTTCTGCTTCTCTGCATCGGGCATGGTCAAACGAAGTTCTTGAGGAGCTGCTGGGAGTGCAGGGGGTGCTGCTGTGGGGCCTCTGCCACAGAACTTTATAAACTGGGGCAGTGCGCCATGGGGTTGTTGGTGCTGGAGACCTGCCCTGCCCAAAGTATCTGCAGAAGCTAGCAAGGCAGAGAGAGGAAAAAAGCATCACGCAATGCAACTTTGGCATTTGGGGATTCTAGAAACGAGTGTGCTCCCTGAAGCCCTGACCCTGGGGGTGCTTGTGCAAAGCAGCTTGGCCATCTTGAGGCTCCATGCCACATGCAAACCTCAGCTCTGGGCTTCCCTGCAGAGAAACCACCTCTGTGGTGGCCATGGTGGCAACTTCAGAATGCTTCAGAAGAGGAAGCGAGCCTGTGAGCAGCAGGTACCTTCATGCTGCTTGTCAAATCTGATGTTTAAAAATCACGGGGATGCATGTAAAGTGGCACATAAGCCTTTTTGACCAAAGAGGCCAAGCCTGCTCATGCAAAACTTGTCTTGGAAGCCTGGGGAATCTGAGAGCGTGGTGGACCCACCATACAAGCTTACGGCAAGTGCTCAATAACCGCTCAGTAGCTCTGGAGGTCTAAGAGCCAGGCGGTGCGCCTGGTGTCTGTGCCCTCCAGAGCCCGTCTGGCAGCAGCTGCCAGAGCAGCGCAGCAATCGAAAGCTCCTGCTGCGGAGCTCCTTGCTCTCCATAACTTGTATTCCTCACCAAGGCAAGCGCTGTTAGTGCAAGCATGGGCCAGCTGCTCTTATCCTGAGTGTAATCTGAAGCGACAGACCCGGTACAACAGGGCTGAAGGCGGGGATGGTTTGAACAAGTAGTGTGGTGGCGTAGATGCAATGACCGGAGCTCTGTGTGGAGCAACTCTTCTCTTCCTTGGAGCGGCTTTGGATGTACACGACTGTAAGCAGCAACCGCAGTCTCCTCCTGAGCATTGGAGATGCTGGTGGGATGGGTAGGAAAAAGGAAGCCCAGTGGTAAGTCACAGACAGCTGGGAGTACTTTCAAGAACACAATTCTTGGGAGTAATTTAGAAATAATGCCGTTGGAATTATGCTTTTCTAGAAAGAGAGAAAGAGAGCTCGAAATTAAATATACATTAAACAGAACTTTCTTAACTTCGTTAAACAAGAAGATTTTAAGGGCAGTGTCTTGCAGTTTCTTCATCATGCTGCTGTACAGGCTGGTGTTTGCCAATGGCTACGTCTCCGGGAAGAGCAAGAAGTGCAGTTAAGTTCACCATATGGTGGAGGAGAGTATTTGATAACTTTTTTTTTTTCTTGTGGTGATGGCAGTTTGTTTACAATAGAATTACCTCTGTATTTGCTTAGCTTAAACATGAAAAAAGTGGTTGCCATAACATCTCTCTAAGAGGAATATTGTTTTAAAGCACTTTGGGGTTACGATAGTTGAGTGCGGAGTGGAGCAGGTAAGCCATGGTGCTTCAGCTGACAGCTTGACGTGGGGACGTGCAGTGCAAGTCTCCACAGCCCAGTTGGGAAATGGGTTTTTTGATGTAATTCTTTATGCTCCTTTCCTTCTCTCCTCCCTCTGCTCACCCCGGGGGGGAAGGGCAGCATCTCGCCCCAGCGAAGTGGTTAACGCTTTTGTGTCTGACAGCGGAGCTCACTGGGAGCTGTGACCTGATGTACAGGTCAACGAACCCGAGGAGGAGAAGCACCAACTCTTGCTTGCATTTGGGGGTTTTCTAGTTTTTGCCTTTTTTTCTAACTCTGCCTAAATGTGACATCTCGTGGTGGGACGAGCAGGAAAGTTCTCGCTGCTGCGGCTCTGTGTGTCCGTAACTGCATAAATAGCTGCCGGTGGTGCGGGGTGGCTTGCACCCCCAGCAGCCTGTCTGCATGCACAGCTCTGACCACGGGAGGAGGTTTCTGTGCACCCAGGTCCAAGCTGTGTCCAGGAGGCAGCTCTCTGGAGCTGTGGATGCATGCACAGCAAGCTGAGGCCTCGGAGAGTTTGGCACAGGTTGGTTTTCCAGCGGTATCCAATGATGTAATATAGCAAATATTAGGAGAACAACATCTGGTAGCACTGCTGTCTACATGCTCACTGCAAACAAATTTTCAGACCTGTGTAAGCATTCGGTTTAGTAACATAATGCTGTGGTAAGAGGCTCGTGCAGTCAAGGCCACCTGCTTGCTTCTTTTCCTTTCACGTACAGTAACGAGGCCATTTTTAGTTTGGTTTTGTTTTCAGCACAGTGAGTGACACTTTAAAAGCAACTAAAAGCATTAAAAAGAGAAGTCAAGATCTCTTTGTGCAAAGGTGCCACCGTTTTATTTTGAGCTTGACGTTGCGGTTGGTTCATTATCTCCAGTTGTAAAACAGGTGGGGATGACTCGGATATCCTGGAGGAGGGATTAGATCCTGACCAGGTTCGGTGCAAGGTGTGTGCTGCTGGTGCCAGGCTGGGCTCCCCCTGCTGCACGCTGCAGGGCCCCTTTGCTGTTCCCTCATGTCCCAGTGGGAAACAGCTCAGCGAGGGCCGGTGGGAAGCCGTGAAGTGACTTGGCTGGTGATGGGAGCGGTGTGAGCTGCTCCAGCCCTTGCCGACGATGTGGCAGGGAGGTGCCCGGAGGGTGCAACCCTGCCCAGCTGCTTCGCAGGCAAGCGCATGGTGAGTCCCAGCCCTGCACAGAGGGGGAGCCCTGCTGGCTTTGCCTGGGGCTGCTG
This sequence comes from Oxyura jamaicensis, assembly GCF_011077185.1. Lineage (NCBI taxonomy): Eukaryota > Metazoa > Chordata > Aves > Anseriformes > Anatidae > Oxyura > Oxyura jamaicensis. The sequence continues at coordinate 4,610,816 of NC_048912.1, forward strand.
GGGGTGCAAGGCTTTGTCTGAATGTAGGGGACTGCAAAAATTGAGCTGAGGTCTTGCTGCAACTACGTGTGGTCTAGTTGGCCAGAATGGACTCTACCAGGCACTGAGCAAACACCAGGTCAAGGATGGCCCTGAAGAAAATGTGAGAAAGCGTGGTTTAGGCTCTCCTTTAGCTCCAGGAGGTCCCTGGGGGTGTAGATGCCAGCAGCCTGCTGCAGCCATGTTACGCAGAGCCTGGTGCGGCCACCAGCAGTTTGCATCAAGCCGCGGCCTTCCAGCGGCACTGCCTTCAGCAGGGGCCCTAAAAGAAATGGGACTGCTCTGACACCCCTGGTGGGCTGCCAAAGGGGGCTTCAGGTATCAGAGAGTCAGTCCCACCTCCGAATTCCCTGGTTGATTCACTTGTGACATATTCTTCACAAGGCACGTGGTTTATGGCTTCACCAAAATCACCAAAGCTGAAAATTTCATGAATCCTATTCCTTCCTCTCGGTGACTGCATGCTTGGCGAAATGTTCACGTTCTTCCTTCCCCTTTCTCTCCCCCTGTGTGAAACGTCCTGCCTCCTCCTCCGAAATGGCCGCAAGCGGGGCAGGCGCTGCTCTGCGAGCAGCTCCAGGCTTGCGGGAGGTTTTCTCTTCAGCACGTCACCTCGTTGTGCTCCAGGCCTCGTTGTGTTCCAGGCCAGGCTGGATGAGGCCCTGGAAAACCTGATCTAGTGGGTGGTGTCCCTGCCTATGGCAGGGGGTTGGAGCTGGGTGGGCTTTGAGGTCCCCTCCAACCAGAGCCACTCTCCGATTCTCCAATCTCCCCCACCTGGAGAATGGCCAGCTGCAGCCTGAGCGGTGCCATCACCGGCGGTCCCGGTCCCCAGCGCGTAGGTGGTGGCCTGGGCTGGGGTCTCTGCCTCCACGTGGGGATGAAGACAGCTCAGTGTGAAGGCAGGAGATGTTTCTGTTGCATTGCGCTCCTTTCGTTCAAAGGATTGCAAAAATCAGCAGCCCTGGACACCCACTCTGCCCTGGCCATGCCCGGAGGGGAATTCCTGCCCGGCACAGAGGTGGTGCCCGGGCCCCATCCCATGGGCAGTGCCTGGAGCATCCCTTGATGGCCTGAAGCCCTCCGTGACAACCAGGGACTTCAGCTCACGTTACCAGAAGACTGATCTTAAGCACCAACGGTGCATGTGGATGGGAAAAGGAGGCAGTTCTGGCTCCCCCATGCTTGTTACATTTGATATGAACAGGTTTCATTTAAAAAATAAAATAAAATCTTTAAGCGTGAAGCCCGAGAGATGAGTGAGTATAAGTGCTATTAGGAGATTATTGGTCATGCCCAGCTTTGTATAATAAAGCTACCTGCTTTGGGGGTAAAACAGCTCCTGGCAGTGCTTAGAGGGGTGCAAGGGCCCCTTTCACCCTCAGGAGGGGTCAGCAGGATTTAAGGGTGCTAATCCAGGGTGCACTGGTGGAGGTGGGGGCATGTCTGGTCCCAGTACTGGTTGAGCAGGCTCTGGTTCGATCCCTTTGCATCTCCCACCACCAAGCTTTGATGATGATGAGTGTTTTTTTTTGTTTTTTCTCCACCAAGTCAGTTCTGGCGGTGAATTAAATCACTACGTTTTTTTTTTTTTTTTCTTTTTTTTCCAGTATTCACTGTTCTGAGCTAAATTAGAATAGAGCCTTTTCAAACCAGTCCTTTAATAAAGTATTTAGTTAATAGATGATGCACAGCTCACAAAGCTTGTAAGAATCTGTCATGGGGTATCATAATATTATGATATTTAACAGCAAAACCTACTGCATTATCAACTTACCTCTACAGCATGGAGAAGGCAACAGCTGAGGCATAAAAACTAATGCTTCAGTATGACAGAGCTAAAATTGAACTTGGCAATTACTGTGTGCATGATTCACAGTATTGTGAAGTGAAGCTACTATATAAATCAGCTCCAGTAATCATAGGGTTTAAAATTAGTCAGTTACTATTAACTCTGCCAGTGTTAGCATATGCTGAAGAATTATAAAAGTGAAAGGTATGGAATATCTGAAGTACAGGTTTAAAGTAAACCACTTGAACAAGCTCCCAGTGGGAGGATTTGAAGTTCATGCAGAAGTGAGGTTTTGGGTACTCTGACAAAGGTTTGTGGAACACATTTAATTGCACATTGCAGCCTAATCTTTTGAATGCTTAACATCCTTTAGAAAGCACCTTTTCATGTACCCAAGACTTTCACAGTTCACAGAGGGTAAAGTGATGATTGAATTTAATTTTTTCTCCCTTACAGATTTTTTTTTTCCAGAGCAACACTATTCAAATACTTTGCAAAGCTCTTCAATGCCAGGCATAGAAAAAAGGAAACAGCAGGATAATGTATTAAAATCGTTATGGGGAAGTGAAAGGCTGCTCTGAGCACAGCACAGAAATTAGCAACTGCTCTGATTGCTAAATTTTTATTCAATGCAAAATTCATGGAATTGGCTGCTATGAAAAAATAGGGGAGTCAAGTTATTTAATGGGATTCTAAATTATGTAGGATGCACAAATATTTTATAGGGGGCACAGAGCTGCCTGTGTTCCTGTGTGCAAGCAGGACCTGGGAGCAGCTCAGCTGCGGTCAGATGCTTGCTTTGTTGTCCGGTCCTGTCCCCGTGCTCCTCAGGTTCACGTTCATGATTTCAGCTTAATTTTTGAAATAACGCCATTTCGGTCTTGGTGACATATCGCTTTGATGAACATACATGGGTGCATACCTCTGAGAGCTTTTGAAGAAGGCCAGGATGCACCACTGGCTCATGGCAGAGCTTGTGCCCTCGCCCTGGGCTCCCCACGTTGGGTGGCTGCGGTACCAGGGACCTCGCGCTTTTGGATCCTGGTGTCTTGGCTTTCTGTGAGAAGTTTGGCTGAGCTGTGTGCACTGTGAGTGATGTTAGAGGAGGAGATGGCTTCATCTGGAGGCAGGCAGTCTGTCCTGGGCTGCTTCCCGCAGGACTCTCCCGGCAAGTGGCTTCGTCTTGTTTCAAGTGCCTCAGCCTGGAGGTTCTGCCTCCCCACGCCCCCTGCCTCACCCGTACCCACATCGGGCCCCTCGCTCCTTGTGTCCTCCCTTGCCTGGGCAGCTCCTGCTCTCCCTGCTGCTGAAAGGCATCTCCCATCTCTCTTCTCCCTTTCCATGTCCGACCTTGAAACTCTAACACCAACGCATGGTGATGTCTGTGTTTTCCTCCCCGCTCGCCTCCTTCCCTGGCCATCCCGTGGTTTGTTTGCAGCTGTGTTCAGTTCCAGAACAGGCAACTTGTGTCTTGTTTCCAGCTCCATCGAAGTGGAAATGTTGCAGCAAATCTCTGCTTTACTCTTTCTTTACTTTTAGTCCCCCCATGTGTCCTAATTATTTAGTGCAGTGTGCTCAGGCAGGGTTTCTGAGGATGCTCTGGCAGGAGAAGTACTGGATGAGACCGTCTTTTTTCTCTTTTTCTCTCTTTTTCCTCTCTTTTGCTCTTTTAATGGGGAATAGGAGTTGTGGCGTGCAGCAGGACTGCGCTCTGCTCCTGGTAAATATGCAAGCGACGTGCAGAAAAATGCTTCGTCTGTCCCAGCAAGGTGGGGATGGAGAAGACAGCGGTGAGGGATGGCTCAGTGCTGCTCTGGGGCAGTGCCCGTGTGCGATCACGGAGTTAGTGCCTGCACTCCGCGATTAACCACGAAGACCGTGAAGGTCACTGGGCAGAGATGAGCCTATTTGCCATCCTACTGGGGACTTTGTGTTTTGGAAATTGGCTCTGTTATTTGTCTCACCAGCAGCAAGGCATTACCTTATCAGCCAGAGATAAACCTTGCTGCGTTCGGGTAAAGGATTTTGAAATATATAATTTTCAATTGGCTGATACAGGGTAAATTGCCCCCATTCTCTCTGCCAATAGCTTTAAGATTCGAGAAGAATTTATCAGTACATTTAACACTTCCATTGAAACTCTATTTCTGAGGTTATGGAAATGAGCTACAAATGAAAGTCACAACTCAAGAAGCAGGAAACATGCCTGTAAGCGAGGAAAAAGCTGTCACTGGCATTGTGAAGAAAGAGAGGTATAAATAGGGCATTGGGTTAGAAAGCAGGAAATCTGCGTGCTGTGGGTTTTACTTGGAATTTCTTCTGGTGACCCCAGATAAGATTGTTAACCCTTGTCTCTGCAGACAGTTGTACGTGCTCACTTATGGGCTCTGTTCCTGGCTTTTGGGATTGTCTGCGTGAGCTAAGTGTTTGAAAGTGTAGCCGTTCCATCAATCATGGCTGTGTGGTTTTCATGCTTAGAAAGGATCCCTCTACCAACAAGACTGGATTTCTCAATATTTCCTATATAGTCCAGCTTGGTCTTATCCCCATGCTGCATGTCCTGGGCAGAGATCTTGCAGCCAAGGGGCTGTTTTATGAGCAGGAGAGCGGAGGGCGTGCGTTACCGATACAGTGGCGATTCTTGCAGCAGGTGGACTTCATGCAGTCAGTGACAGCAATTTCACGTTTGGTAATCTTTTTATAGACATGATAAAATAGTGTTAACCAAGAGGGACTTTTTCTTATCTCCATGGTGGACCCAAGGGTCCTTCCATATGAGCCAGCACCGTGGGCGCCTATGCATGTTGTCCCTGCACAAGCCCAAGTGACATTGCTCCAGGTGTGACACAAGGCTGTGTCCTGAGAGATTTACAAATCCAGTTTCCAGAAAAGGGCATGTCTCTACCCAAAATATGCCATGGTCTTTCAAGCTCCTATCAGCACTGCCAAGTGTGTAGCACATCAAAAAAACACAGCCTGGTATTTGTCCTGCCTTTCCATGCTCATTTTCCATGAGAAAAATGGGTATTTTTCTCATGCAGTGGCTACGGAGACAGGCTGGGGGGAGAGGATTGAGGTGGATGGTTGCAATGGGGAAGGCAAAAAGCCAGCAGGGATGGGGACCATGAAGCGAGGTGCTGCACAGCTTCCTGCCCAGGAGATGATGATGTACGAGACGTGCACTACGTGACAGTCTCCCTGCTTGCATGTAGGCACTGGAGCATCCAGCACCCTCTGGAGGTGCTGTGCATTGTGTGGTGCTCCTTTCTTCCTGGAGGTGACCCAGCACGGCTCCACCAGCCAGCCGGTGGCATGTGGCTGTGGAGAAGAGCTGTCCCACCATGGCATCTGCTGGCTTAAAAACCCTACTGAGACAAAACGAAGACTGGCCTCTCTGACACTGATGCTTTCAGCTCCTGGGACTGACACCTCTGGTGCGTGTATAAGTCATGGGGTCGTGTGGGTCTTTAGTAAAATGACAAGTGAGTGTGATAGTTCTGTTACAAGTCATACATTTGTCCTGTGGAGTTATTTCAGGCTTCTGCACTCTAAAATTGTCCTCACAGCCTGAAATCACATCTCAGATAGAAATTATAAGCTCCAGTCTCTCTGATCCCTGCGTGCTCTGTAATAAACAAGCAGTGACTCCCTGGAGGTGGCATCCCGGCAGCAGCACAGCCGCTTCTCAGGACTGCTGGTGTCTCACAGGTGAGATGCAGGGATGGGAAAGTTTCCCACACGGATCAGACTCAGTAAAAGTTGCACTTGGTATTTTTTTTTTGAGTGCTGCCTGGTTGGGCAGGGGGGATTGATAAGCTCCTGCAATCTGAATCTTTCAGAGGAAAGCATGAATGGCTCTCCGTGTTGCTTGTTCTTTGATGTCTTTTGTCCCCATGCACCATCTTGCTGTGAATCCTGGTGCTTTCAGAGGGAGGTTCCTAGTGCCCAACCTGCAAGTTTCGTGACTCATTGCAGACAGTGACTTTTCTGCCTTTAACTAGTGTGTTCATCCCCAAAGCTGAGCCTATCTGGAGAAGATTTTCCACTGCTTGAAAGCCCCTTTGAAGAAGTCATAACCAAAATCAGTGGGGACAAAGCAGTCGTACCCCCTTGTCAGCAAAAAAAGCAGAATTTGTCTCGTCTCCCTCTGAAGCACACAAACATGTGCTCTGTGGGCTGTGCTGCAGCGTGGCTCTTCTGCTTGTGCAGGTTGTTTTGTTTCCTGTGGTGTCTGTGTTGCAGTTGAGGCAGTTCCACGAACCTCCTGTTTCTCCCAGGGCTGTTTGCATGGCAGGTGTTTGCTGTGATAAAATATTGACGGGGAGGAGGAAGGAAGGCTTCATTCTCTGGCTGCCTCTTTCTCTCTCTCTCTCTCTCATTATTTTTCAGGTGGGAGGTATAAGAAGGGCCACATTTTGATGTAAAATGAACTGAGGTTAAGATGCAGAACCTGGGGAATTTCTAGGATTTGAATGTAGCTGTAGCTTGGTGCAGCTTGGGATAACTCTGTTAAATCCCTGCCTCTGATGCAAGTCAGAACCGGATGCTTCCAGGCACATTTGGGCATGGATGGAGAAGGAGGGAGAAGATGCAGTGGGCTATGAGATGTCCCAGGATGCGTGTTGGGCATAGGACAGCACCTGGGTAGAGGTGACTGGTGTGTGCTGATGACCGGGATGTCCCTGCAGCAGAGGGAATGTGGCCGTGTCTGTCACTGTGCTGTCCCACTGATGCTGCTGGTCTTCAAGTGCCCCAAAATACAACACTGTTCCCACTCCACTCTTGTCCTTGTTGATGGCATGAAGCTGTAAGAAAAGTGGTGAAGAAGGTGATGAAGGGAGACCTGGAGGGCTGGGGCAAGAAACCGTGCTTGCTTTCATTTTAGACTCATTGTGTTGCTGCTTTGTAGTGCTCAGCTCAGCCCTCTTCTGCTTTTTTCTCAGTCTTTCTTCCAGTTCTGATTTTCTGCCCCAAGACCCAGCAGACCAAGGCTTTGCCAGGTAGAACTAAAGATGGAGCAGAATGGACATAAGGTGTTCTTTTTTTTATATATTCAGCAGAGACTATTTAGCACCAACTTGCAAATAAGAGCGATTCTTCCCTTGGAGTTGCAGGTGACCAGTTGAGAAGCTTGGATCTCACCCATCCTGTTTCTCCTTTTCTTTCTGCAAAGTATGTGGGATGTTCCTTCCCCCTTCCCAAACAAGAATAAACCCTGGTGCTTCTGGTCCAGCTGCTGTGTGGGCATTGAGCAGTATCAGTGTGACCATGGCGAAATCAGGAATGAAGGGGATGAAACCATGCAGGAGTAGTGCGGGTCTTGGAGGTCTCCTCCAGCAAGGAAGAAGGGACCTGGATGTGATGAAAGCAACATTGAATGTGGTTTGGGGACAGCTGTGGAAGTGAATTGCTGGGTTGCACACATCAAAAAGGCCTCCCAGTAAGCCCAGTAAAGCTCCTATGGGTGGCTGCATCTGCTGGGTGCAGGCTGCCCACCCACTGCTGGGCTTGGGGCCTGGTTTGGCCTTTGGTGATGGTTAGTAGTTCTTCGTTCTCTTCGTTCTCTTTGTTCTTTTATTCTTTTTTTTTTTTTTTTTTTTTAATAAAAAAGGAAGAAAAAAACACAGCCCTGCTTTTGTCTTAATTGAAACAAAAACAGGAGGTGAGTGCCCCAGAAACATCGCTGTGCGCGAGCCTTAAGTAACTGTGGTTTTTGTTTTTAGCTAGCTATTACTATCTGATGAACCGTTTCTGGTTTTGTTTTCCTTTTTTTCTTTTTCTATTTTCCCTACATGAAAGCAGCCAGAATATTTCTGGCCAGTTTGTGACTTTGCTCTTCCTGGCTCTTGCTGTTAGCAGCCGTATTCATGCTCGGCGTAAGCGAGCGTGCTCCGAACCCACGCCAGCTCTGGCTGCGCCCCCCCCGCAAGGACGTTACAGGGCTCCAGAAGCCTTCCTTCTGCTGTAGCTCCTTCCGACAGCAGTGCCGGAACACACCCAGGTCTGGTGTTCGTGCTGACCGATGGACGTGACGTGGGTGAGGGCTGCGGGCTGCTGTACCCAGTCGGCTGGGCTGGGTTTTCCCAGCGAAAGGTGCTGCCAGTCCCCTGGCGTATCTGCTGAGGGACAAATAGGTGCTCAGCCCCTGAAGGTTGAAGAGAGATGTACCTACACTCAATGTAAAGATGCAAAATAGTATCTGATACATGGGCTTGGACTTTATTTTTGGTTATCATATCGAATGCTTCTACTTCGTACTTTATTTCCTTCCTTTCTCTTTACCTCCGTGCTTGTTGATCGTGACTGCTGGTGTGCTGTGCTGGCTGGAGACTAGGAGCGCGAAGCAGCAGTATTGTCAGAGCCGATTCCCCCGTGTTGTTTCAGCTGGTTGCGGTTCCAGGCAGTATGGGCTTTTAATTTGTATCATTATCCAGGCGTCGTGGCTTCTGCTGTTGGGGTGATTTGAGTTTCTTTTGAAGCTTCACAGCACAATGGTTATTTCCAAAAGAAAGGCATTGAGTTAATTGGCCTGACCAGGTACAGCAAATCCGCCAGCACAGGATTACATTAAACTAGAATGATGTGACTGCTTGGCTAAGTTGGCATGTGGGTTTTGAGAGTAAATCCTAGAGCACGGGAAGGAAAATCAAGTCCTCTAGTTGGAAAATGGGAGATACATAGTTTCTTCAATATTCTGCTATTTAGTTATGGTAACAAGGGGATACTCTTCACCTTTTTCCCCACTGCAAGCATAGATCTTGTAGAGAAAGGGGCTTAGCAGCTTTTGCTGATTCATGACAGCAATATCCTGGCTGGGGTTGCCCTTCGTACAAGAAGACTTGATTGTCCATAGCCTTGCACAGTCCTTAAGCCATAGCACCAAACTATCTGGGTAACGAGACACAGATTAAAAACATGTAAGTCCTGTCTAAACTTTCATTCCAGCATTGCCAACAGCTGAAGGTGAAATGATTCTTAGTTTAATGCTTCTGACACTTGCTTGTGGTTTTTGCCTTGGCCTTATTCTGTTGAGGATGTGCTCAGCGCTAGTCATGACTCATGACTGGCAATGAAGTACGCTCAGAGAGAAGCTGCGTGTCGGGCTGTTGGAAGTGCTGCTGATATCATGCTTCCGCCCCATCTTTGTGTTTCCGATAATGTGTCTTGCTGGAGCAGCGCCACGGAGCCCACCTCTGTAGTTTGAACACAGCAGGGTGTCTTCTCCGTCCTGCCCTCCCACTAAAGGCCAGGTGAACACCTTCTGTTGGCTCAGTTTGCTCTCACCCTTAAGAGATCCCAGCTCCTGTTGTCACTGGCATCTCTTTACGAAGAATCGTATCTACATGTTATCAGATGAATGGGAGAACATTTCTGATAAGAATATAAAGACAAAGTCCTTCAGATAAGATTCTCTTGAATTATGGGGCCCCTCTGCAAGTAGCTTATTCTTTAAGATGTTCAGCCACAGTTCTCACTTGATACAAACTGAAAGTCCTTGTGCATCAGAGTAGCGGCAGATGTCAGCTGAAGGACACGCTGTGTTGCAGGCAGTTCGTGTGCCAGGACAACGGGCCAAGTCTGTAATTGTGAATGAAGCTCCTGTGTGACTGTGATCCTTCTGTCTGTTCACAAATTGTGTGCTGATGCTGTTGCATTTTGCTGAATGTGCTTGCCTGGAGGCATTGTTTAAGGAATAGCTTTATGTGCCTGAATCCCAACTTGTTGGTTGTTTGCAAGCAGCTTGACTTGGTTAATTTTTAGTTTTTGGGTAACTGCTTAACAGCTGAATAAATGAATGCTCACTCCAAGTGCTTGCAAGCAGCAGCTCGGAGCCAACATGAATGAGCAGCCTCAAGCACTGCTCTGAGTCCTGACAGCAGTCCTCAACTACACCAGGAGGGGTAAGAGCAGAGTCACCTCCTGGAAAGGAGAGAAGAAAATAGTTGGTTTCAGTAAAATATATATATATACATATTGTAGGGTACCATTTTTAAAATTTGTTAAGGTTCCTGCTGCAGCCCACCACTTCTGTGGCCCTTACTGGCCTCTGGGTGCCCCAGGCAAGATCATGGCTGGGGGTCAGCACCGACAACCATGGAGGGTCTGAACTGGCTCAAAGCAGCAGTTCTGTTCCTATGACTGCTTATGCAGTTGCCAGGAAGCTTCTCTTTATGGAAATACCATTTCTTAGAGCAAAAAGACATGTTAAAGAAAAGCAGTGGTACAGCACGTGTGTGACCATCACATTACCTCTATGTCCATCCTTGTCTTGCTCACCAAATATTTGACCTTGCTACCTTGGCTGGGTCCCATCTTCCTCACAGCCACTGAGATCTGTGTCTGGCTGACGCCGCTCTGATTGCTTTGCTCATCCCCTGGCCTCAGGAGCCGTGTCTGTTTAAAAGCTACCTGTGCTGGTCTTTCTCCTCTTCCTGGAACAGTGGCACATCTTATTTCTCAGTAGCTCTCTGATGTGTTGAGGCATTAGCCCTGGTTCGCGCTTGGTGCCCGCTCAGCTGTGATCCAGAAGCACGTAGTGCTCTTGTAGTTCTTTTCCTGCTTGTTGAGGCTGGAAGGATGCTCCCTGAAAAGGGAACGGATGGCAGCACCCGCATTGTTTCAGCCACTGCACACCCAAAACACTTGAAGCTGTCACGTGCAGATCTCTATCCTGCAGTTCTGTCGGTCCCGTAACCACTGTCTTCCTCTTTGATAGCGATCTCGGGAGTGCAACGAGCTAAATGCAAGATCTGATCGGAAGGGGCTGTGAATTCCCAGTCGGGGAGGATCTGAGGCTTTAAAGACAATTAGCTTTTATACCTCCATGGATGGCACGTGGCTCAGGACCAGCATGGGGCTGGGAGGGCAGCATTTCAGTGTTGATTTAAGCCTTTCCGTGAGGCACAAGATTTTTTTTGCAGTGATATTGTTATTTTAGCAAGCCTCTCGAGTGACTGCTACCCTGTGATCAATATTAGCGTGACTTCATCCCCTCAGGCCGGCCGATCAGTGTCTGCATCAGGGAGTTTTAGCAGAAGCAGTGCATCCGTTTCCAAGCAGAGATGAATAATAAACTGAAGAATGAAATGGTGCTGGACCTGGTGAGCATGGGGGCTCTTCCAGGCTATGGTGCCTCCTCCCCGGGGTTTTGTTTCAGGTGAGCTCATGGCACAAGCCGGTTGGCTGGGTGACATGAGCTGGGCTCTGTCTTGGTTAGCAAAGACTACAAAGAGCAAATGCATGGCTTATTTATGCAGCCCAGATCCCGGTGTGATGGGATGCCACACAAAAGCTAAGCTGACGGTAATTAGAACAGATCCCCGCTCAGTGACCCAGAGAAAAGTGAGCACTCTGGAAGATAATCATGAGTGAGAAAGGCAACACAAAGCAGAAATAGTGATGGTTACAATTTGAATGAGAAAATGAGCTCCTAAAGCAAACTAGCTCCTGGAAATCCCATTAATGCTGACAAATATCCAGCTCCAGGATTCTGGAAGCATCACAGTGAACATCTGCTCAGGTAAATAGAGGACAAATCCAGTTTCTGTTTGAAGACGTTGCCGGCTCCTCTGGTGGAGGTGAGTCTGTTAATACCAGCTGCCTGTTAAAATTGCTCGCTATCATCGCAGTGCTAACAATTATAATGTTCTCCGTGGTTGGGGATTAGTGAACACCTGGCTCCCCCAGCATCGCCGGCAGTGCAGCACGATAACCGTGCCTGCGACAGCAGCGCTGAGGATAGCCCCCGGTCGTGGCGTTAAGGATGATAGATTACCAAAGAGCTGTTATGGTTTTGAGCCCTCTAAAATGGGCGAGGTTCCAGTAAATTCATGTCTGAATGCTGCTGTCACATGTTTGCTGCTCAATCCAGTGATTTCTGGTCAGGTTTTAAATCTGAATGAATTTCACTTCTCTGATGTTTCTTGAAATGCTTTTGGACTCGTTTGTTTGTTTTTAATGAGGAGGCCCTGCTCATGAGGTGCAAAAAGATCTCAGAGACCCTTTCTGAAGATGGCTCTGATTGCACTCGCCTGAATGGAGGAACTGACTCAACATCTCCATTTTGTAGGCATCCGGCACAAATAATTTATAGCCATAAAAATAGCCCTGAGAAGGAGCCCTGCGCATCCAGGAGAGCTGGGGGGGTCGGGCTGACTTTGGGCTTGGCAGTCCCGGTGACTCTGAGGTCTGCTCGTGGGCTCTGACTTCTGTGAGGATAACTGGAGCTGCGTGGGAGGTCCCGGTGATACACCTCAGCATGAGCTATAAAGGGTGAAGGTTGGCCCTTTCATGGCTGAAAATAGTGCCAGCTTGGTCTGAGTTGCCTCCTAGCCAGAAAACGAAGCTGTGGAGCGAGTGAAGAGACATTGCTGGGCAGCGGCCGGGCAGAAGGTTGCAGGCCGCTCCCTGTGCGCGGGGCTGGCAGGCCCCGGGGGCTGAGCCCGGTGCTCTTCCAGGGTTTGGGTTGTGTGCGAGGTTCATGAGTGAAGGAAAATGGTGTCGTGCTGTTTTTTTTGTTTTTTTTTTTTTACCCCAAATGGTTACAATTGCCATGGGGTTGGGGGAACCTTTCGGTCAGAGGAAGGTTTCAAGCCATGAAATGGCTTGAAATAGCAACCCAGTGGCTGAAGCAGGCTGGATGTGGTCACTGTGAGCTGAAGCCAGGCCAGGACGGGGACATGGCACCAAAAGCAACATCATCGGTTTGAAAAGGACCAGAGTAGAAAGACATTTGAGTGGCTCTGGGATGCAGCCGTTGGGAAGTGAGGACAGGTGTTGTTGGTGGCCAGGGGGTTTGTTGGTGGCCTTTTGACAGAGATAAAGCAGATGATGCGGGCACGTCACCCCTGATCTTTATGGGGTGACAGCAGCTCTGCACTGCATCCCAGCTCACGCTGGGCAAAGTTGTGCATCTTGTAGAGCATCTCCAGACCTGTTGAGCCAGGTCCCTGCAGGCTGTGGTGGCCATCCCCAGGGGCCCCAGCATCCCTTCATGGTTGCATCCCATGGGCTTCCTTGGAGAGCTCCAGGACAGCCTGGTTTGGCCACCTTGGCCAGGAGCAGCAACCCAACAGTGGGTCATGGGGCTGACCTAACCAGGATGGGTGTACGCTGTTAGTGGGTGAGAGCTCCTGCCTGGACTGGGACTCCAGGATTTCTCCTTTGGCTCTACCAGCTCCCCAGAGGCAGTGGGTGCAGGGGGGCAACTCTACAGGATGAGAGAGCTGGAAGAGAGCCTACTTCTTTTCTAAGATTTTATTGTTAGTAGGATTTATTTTTTTAAGTGCACAAAATGTTTGAGAAGCACCAGAGCTGGGATAGGACCCAGCGCACATGGCAAACAAAACATCTCAGCGAGTCCCTTGTCTCCAGGCTGGCTGACAGCCCTCTGTTCTGGTCATTTTTGGTGTCATCAATCACTGGTACCTAGACAGAAGCCTTGCGGTGCCCTGCCTGCACCGCGGAGCTCATCGAGTGACCTATTAGTGCTTCCAGTTAATTCTGGTGACATATTTATAGCACAGAGATCTACAGCACCGATTTCCTACAGGACGCATCATGGTTTGACATCGGATTAAGTTATAGAGTACCCTTTCCTGGCTGGATCAATGGGTAGAGTCAAACAGAGCCTTGTCGACATGCAGATGAGGAGGATTAGATTTAAATCAGCAAATGTCACTAATGGCTGTTTTTTCCAGCCAAGGGAAGAATAGGCAGGCAAAAATTTCCATCATTAATAATTGAAGTTTATAGAGGGGAAAAAATGAACGTATCATATAGCGCTCCTGAAGATAACAGGGCCCCGCTTTTGCTGATAATTCTGTCTGGGAGAGGAGCGCTAAAAAAATTACCGTGATTATGACTGGGTTTCTGTATCTGTTATGAATTTTCTACAGTCGGGGAATATGTTAACAAATGCCCTTTTGTACAAGAGCTGAAAATTCTATTGGTAGCCCAAAAACATCCCCAGAAAAATACGGACAAAGTAGTTGGAAATGAGAGTGGGTACAGTTTGCCAAAATGAGGAGAAAAGTAAATTCTGGTATGGACTTTGTAAAGCAGGGTGACTGGGATGGGTCGGGTGGCCTGGTGCCCAGCGTGATGGGTGTCGGGTGCCAGAGGGCACCGTGAGAGAGCTTTGGTGCTCTGAGAGGCTGGCCTCGCCCAGGGCTTAGTGAAAGATCTATGGAAACAATTGCAAAAGAGCTTTTAAATGTATTTGCAATGGAATAAAAGATCCAAAAACTATGTTTCTGCATGCCTGAGAAAGTTATCTGTACTTTTTACACTTTCAGCAAAGGGTGCCAGTGGTAACACCGGGTTTATGTTTGTAAGCCATCCCTGCTAGGCTCGCTGGCAGGGGTCCACTTTCCCATCGCATGCCCATGAAACGTTTCGGTCGCTCTTCATCGCTGCTGCACTTTATGCTGCTGATAATTTCTCCAGACTTCAGAGCACTAGAGGTCGTGGTGCTCTGCAGCGAAGTTCTGTGCTTCGCACTCACGCTCACTCAGCACACGAGAGCCTTAATCCCAGCAAGTATTCAAGTAACGACAGGTCATGTAAATCGAGCAGGAAATAATACGTGAAAAGAAGTGAGCATGAATTTCTAATTAACTAAATTTGCAACTGGTACATAGAAGTTAAAGGGCATGTGATTTATCACCTGTCAGTAAAAATATTGGTAATAGCTCTTGCTTTCGGTGCCGTGGTGTGTGCGCAGCTCCGCTGCGGAGCTAAAGGGCACCTGATTTATCGCCTGACACCGACCACACTGGTTAGAGCCATCGTGGCCTGGGGTGGCAGAGAGGCTGCGTTCCCATTTTCACCAAAAAGCCATTTGCTGCCTTGCTCCTCCAGCAGAGATGTGTGCAAGATGTTATTTCAACAAATCTACAATTTTCCTTTATTTAAGAGCTGATTTTCCCCAGTTGAAAGGGAGGTCAGGAGCCAGAACAGCAACTGGTCTGGATGGGGCAGGATGAGGTGATGAGCCTGGTGACTCCTCAAGGGGGGGTGGAAGCTCTTCTCTTTGTGTCTGTCCCAGGGCTGTGTGTCTGCAGTTGGCCAAAATTGCCATACTGGCCTCCCATTTCATATTCACTGTTCGTAGCCTTTGTCTAAGCATTTGATTCGTAATGGTATTTAGGCACTAATAGGGCTCAGTGGTAGTTAATCAGATCTGCAAATTGTTGTGGATGCATGGTTGACTTAAATCTACTGTTTTTTTGTGCCTGAAAGTTTAAGTGGGAAAGCTGAGAGCAGGCTGGAGGCTTTTTTTTCTAGTTGTCTTCCCTGGATATTGGGAACTGCAGTTGTGCTTGTTGACCTCAGCGGAGCTTAGACTTTCAGTATTTATGAAAACTGGGTCCTTTTTACTGCTAGCACAAAAACAAACAACCTCCCACAAGCCATGTATTGTAGTGTAGGTAAAACCAACCTGCTGGGTAGAAATGTCACCAGAAAATTGGAATTAATTGGTTTCGATGCAGAAATTTCAGTGCAGCTTTGACATGACCAAACGAACCCAGGTGTCTCCATGTGTCAGATGCTGGTTTCCAAAGGGCCCATGTAGAAATCCACAGGAGCCAAGTGCTCGTTGCACAGGGGCAGATTGGCCAAACTGTCAATAGATACTTGCACATGTCACCACCTCCTGTTTTTGTGCCTGTGTTTTCCTCTTTTGTGACCCGGCAGACCCAAGGACAGTTTTGAGTTGTGTATACTTTCCTTGAGCCATAGATGCTTTCTGAGAAACGGCAGCTAAAAGTGGAGCAAATGAGTTCCTGCTCTCTGGGGAGCCCAGGCTGCCACGGAGCTCCTGTCTGCCATGGAGCTGCGCTGCTGGAGAGCTCTGGGTGCAAAGCGGTTCCTCCTCGCTCCTCGTGACCTCCAGCCGTCACAGGACCCTTTGGTAGCCCATCGCCTTCCTGGGGCCGGTGAGAACTGCCACAACTTCTCCATCAGAACTGGTGATGGGTGCTGTAAAAGCTCAGTCTGAGAGGGGTGTGAGAAGCAATGCTAACACCCTTCATATGCTTTGGGCCCACCAGAACGCAAGCCCATTGTGTTCGGGTTGTTTTTTTTAGCTTTACAAGTTAAGATAGCGGGGGGGTTATGTTTGATGTGATGGGTTTTGGAGTGTACAGGGTAAAACGCTAAGAACTTTTCTAGAAATGTTTTTGCATGTTGCTGTTGGTTGCATCAACAAGAGAATCAGTAAGAAAGCTCTATGGACCACAAAAACCTCATTACATAATGTCTGGAAACACAAGTCATACATGAATTCAAGTAAGAGGTGCAGTAAATTGTGAGACTCTTGAGGATGGAGAAAACTGACTTTTAAGTGTGTGTTCATTACCAAGCTTGAAAAATCTCCAAACCCAATGCCGAGTAGAAATCGGTGCTGACTGGAAGGGTTGGTTGCTGAAGCCGATGCTTTCAGCTAAATCAGTTCCTGGATGAGGCCTTCAAAAAGCCCTCAGAGAAGGAGCAGAGTCTTAAGGCGGTGGGAAACCCAAGGGTGTTCTTCACCTTGCTGCTCCCCCTTTAATGAAATTAAAGCCCTGAAATGTCCCACAAAGGGCAGGGAGTGAAGCCCTACCTGCTGGTCTCCTGCTTCCTCTCCAGGCTCTCTGCTGTTATTTCTGCTTTTCATCTGATTATTAGGTTTGGTTCTCCTGCTCCCCAGGACCCAATGCATGTGTCAGGTACAGTTGCTCCAGGTTTTTCTGAAGTTTTTTGTCTTCCTCCTCCTGTTTCCCTATGTTCCTCTCCTGAATGTTTTGCGAATCTGGGCAATTATCAGTGCTTAGACTTTCTTCTAGCAAGGAAAACACTCCATAAGCTTAAACTTTTCTAAATAAAAGCAAGCATCTTGTGAGGCCTTTCACGTGGTCAGGGTCTCAGAGGGGATACAGGAATGAAAAATGGGCAAGGCAATAGGATTGTGCTTCTGCCTCCGCTGAAGGGTGGGAGGAATAAAGGTAATGTGCTTCTTTGACAGGGACTGCTTTGTGTACCTGTGTAATCTGTTGATGGGAAAATTAAATCACTTACTTCTCCATCGTCTGTGCCATTGATCTTGGAGTCATTAGTGGAAGAACAAGCCATCACAGTGACATGTCCCCCGCCTCGCACAGCCGTCAGAGGAGAACGTGCATCAGCAGATGCTTTTATTCGCATGAGTCAAGTATGGGTTATGCTTGTCCAAAGGCTGTGTTAATTACAGGGGGTGGGGGAAGAAAGAGAGGAGCTGTGGAAGACTCTTCAAAACTGTGTTTAATCTTCACGACAGCTGATTTCTCCCAGGTTTCTGGTGGGTGTCTCCCGTGCAGCAGGGGCTGCTCCACCAGGATGTGTGGCTGGCTCCAGCCAGGCACTGGGAGGAGTGGATGGAAGTGGGCTGAGGGGAGACTGTGTGCTCTTCTGCATACACGTGTGTGTGTGCGCACCTATATATTTATGTGTATGTGTAAAAAGTGTGAGTATGGGTGTGTGCCTGTGTGTACGTATGTATAACTTCAACATTTTTGCTCTGGGCAGCTTTCCTTACTGGGTTTTCTGATGGTAGAAACAATGTATTTCTGCTTTAGAGATGCAGATAAAAAGGAAAATTTGAGAAAGTCCAGTGCAAAATTTAAGCAGTTATTTATTTAAACATTTGCTCTATAACCACAATTTGAAACAGCTTTATGTTTTTAGGTAGAAGCAATTATTTTTTTGTCCCATCAGCCAGCTGTGTATGTATCTCCCAACATCCCTTCTGAGCACAGCTGTGAGGTAGGATTGCAGCCCTGGTCTGTACTCGCCTCTGCACAGGTCCATCCCCCTGCACCTCTCTTGGTGCAGAGATTCCTGTGGATTTTGGCTGGGGCCACCGCAAAAGCCATGGGTGCCTCAGCAGTGGGGGCAGGCTCAGGGAGGTTTGCTTTCCCCCTCTGCTTTGAGAATCAATGCCACTAGGCAAAGCCTAAGTTAAAAGCAAGATGTGATGCTGGGTGATAGACTGCTAGTTGAGAGGGGCATGGGTTCTGGGGAAAGGGTCCCAGCCTTGCCAGCCATGGTGGCAAGAGGCCAGGCCACCGCAGGCACCGTGCCAGCGCCACTTGCCCAGGGTTGACACCAGCTCCCAACTCTCAGCTTCGAGAGGGGAGCTGCAGTGCTGCTGGAGCTGTTTTTTAAACCCTCCTCCCATTTAGCCCAGCAGGGAGCGGTCCCTGAGAACCCCCAGTCTGCTTTTCACCCATGGGTGCTTTGGGGCTGAGGGCACCACAAGCCCCGGCTTGTGGGATTTTTCAAGCTCAGCCCAGGGGGTGATGCCTACAGAGGGGAACAGATAAAAGGAAGGTGGATGTTGGAAGCTGAAGGCACAATAGCACAGCACATGGTATTCAGGATTGGATCTTCCACCCACTTTTCTGTGTTTTATTGTTTTTAATCTCTAAGCTGCATGGACAGATGCAGTACCAAAAAGCATGGGCTCGCACGCACGTTGCGAGTTGCCCCTGCTCTTACACTGGTAAAAAGAGTGCTCTTACACTCTTTTCCCTGGGTTATGATTTATGCAAATGGAATGTGTTGGGTGCCCAAAACTCAGCCCCATGGTCAGGGCTTTGCCATGGGAAGCGGGGCTGGGAGCTGTGAACACAGAGCTCGGCCAGGAGGGGTAAAGAGAAGGGCAGGTGAAAGGAACAACAGCACTTCTACGCTTACTGTAACTCCGGTTCGCTTTCCTATTTCATTAATTATTGTTTTGTCATGTTAGGAGCCTGGGGAGGAAATATTAATCACAGGTTTGGCTGAGTGCTATTTCAGTAAGTAAATTAATTGCAGGCGGGAAGCTCGTTTGCGTGGATATTTGGCTCTGTCCTGCTGCCAGCGGGGAGCTGCCGCACGCCCCAGATATCAGGGCTGGGGGGGGGGCTCCGGGGTGGCTTTGCCCAGAGCCACGGATGGGGTCTTGGCTAAGATGCCTTTTCAGGATCCCCCGTTTCTTCATGACTGAAGGCAATGTGCACAGGGAGGATGGGGACGGTCCCCATGCCCCCTCCAGGCCCCCTATTCCCCATTGCAAAGCTCCTTTGGCCCCGTGCTCGCTTGCAGGAGCCTGTGCAGGAGGAGCGGGACAGCAGGCAGGGAAGAGCAGGGGCCTGTTGCTCCTGTCCTCTCCTGTTGCTCCTGCCCCGTCCACTGATCCTCTTGCCCCCAGACCTGCCCTGATCTCTGGTCCCGCAGCCCTTCCCGTGCCTGGGGCTGCAGCAAGGCCCTTTCCTTCCACACCCCATCAGCGCTGGGGAACTTCCAATGGGACATTTGCATCTTTTTTTTTTTTTTAAATCAAAGCCAGCATTTCTTTCTCAAGGGAGAGAGCCCCGAGGTAGTTTGGATTAATGGCACACAGCACGCTCTCCCTCCAGGATTATTCCCTCCCTGCCTTAAAAGCGGGTGAGGAGCTGCGAGGCTGCACGTGGATCAGACCAGTTACATCTCAGCCGCTAACAGCAACCCCCCAGGTGTTTATTTTGGGAGAGGGCTTTGCATCCTCTCTCACTTCTGGAGCCTGTGCCCCCCAGCCAAAAATAAATACCATCTAACTGTTCCTGCTCTGGGTTATTTCTGGCAGCATCGCCAAGTAACTGAATTTCAGAGGGCTGCGTGTGTGTGTGTATAAAACAGTAGATCTCAGCAAGATAATCAATTATATGCAAGAGGAAACCAAAACTTTTTTCCATTGGTTTTATCAGATATTGTGGTCAGTGAAGGCAATTCAAAGCAACTCGGAACCCTATTACATTCATTCTTGCTATAATCACTCCATCTCTGTTTACCATATTCAGTTAAAGTGGCTTGTTTGCTACATCCGCTCTGCTGCCAAAATAACCTCATTTACTCTTGCAAACGGCTTCTGTTGCTGCTGCTGTAGTGTTCCTGCATTGCAAATATATTCTTGGCCGCAGTGCTGAGGTTTGGATATATTGTTCTTTGAATCCTGCCGTGGAGTTGATTGGTTGGCATTTTCATTCACTTTCAAATAGCATTTGAATGACAGGGTTTTTTTGGAAACATGGGCTTCGCTTTCACCTGCTGCAGAGCTGAGCAGCCTCCTGGCGTGGGGCTGCTTCGTTCGTGTGCTGCTGTTGTTTTTCTTTTTTTGTGGTTGCTGTTGTTTTTGTTGTTTTGCAGGTTTCATCTTCAAACAGAAAAGTCTGTTAAAAAAAATGTTCAAGTAACTGCTTAATGGAAATTTGGGCCCAAAGCTGGTAGGAACCTGCTAAAACTGTGGCGCTGTGTATGCAAAGGAAGGTTTTGCCTGGGTGCTGTGCAAGCATTGTTGAGCAGCCCTGGGCTTCGTGGAGCTGTTGTTCAGCTCCTTTCCTCCTGCCCCTTGGTTGTGCTTTTGCCGCGTGCATGGAGCCCTGCTGTGATGTCCCGGTTTTGTGCACGTTGTTGGGGTGGAGCTGAAGGAGATCTCATGGAGCATGGGGGGGAAGAAAACCTGTCCAAAATGGTCAAAATCTCTGGGTCAGTTGGTTATTTTTCCTGCTATCCTGTCTTTGCTATAGCTTAGCTCTTCTTCCTCATCCTGGCGGGTTGCGTGAGCCTGGCCAAACATCGCCCAGTGCTGGATGCCTCCGAGGAGGGAGCAGCAGCTGAGGACTGTGGTCACTTAAGTTCAGCACCAGGGGAGTGTGGAGCTCTGTCCCATCCCATCCCACCAGCTGGGACGGCGGTGGGGCAGCTGCTGTGCAGGGGGTCTTGGCAAGCAGTTTGGGCACCCCTTTTGGTGGAGAGCGTTTCTGCTGCTAGTTACTCCACCGGTGGTGGATGATGCTCTGAAAGCCAAAGAATCGTGCGATGCGCCCAGCTTTTCTGGCCAGCTTTCATGTGCTGTTGGTGCAGCCACCGTCGCTGTGTTGTGATCACAAAACCCAAAATGACAAGTGGCAGCTCCGTGCTCCCCGTACCGCACACCTGGGGCAGGCGAGCAGCCAGGATGCTGGGATTTCGTGTCTCCTTGTTGGGCATTCACTGCTCTATGTCCTTCTGCATCCTCTTTCTTTCCTTCCTTCCTTCTCTGCAGTGAGCGGCCTTTGGCCATGAACGCTGATGGTGATGCTCAACAAGCTGGAGGGGGAAGACCCCAACCAAGCCAGGTTACAAGGTCCGAGGAGCTTGGGGATGGGTTGTCACAGTGTCCCTGTGCTGGAGCCAGCTCAGTGCAGAATCCTCACCAGGGGTTATATGGGCTCCCTGGTCCGGGGGAGCTTTCAGCCGAGGCGCAGCGTCGCTGGGTGCGCAGGAAGAGCTTTGTCTCCTTGAAGTGCAGGAAATGGCTGTGGAGACAAAGCCCCCAGAACAACCTGAACCAAAGGCATGTTTCTTATGCTGCTTGGCTCAAACGGGAGTCAGTGCCTCAAAATGTCTTGAAAACACTGTGTTTTTTGTATTTTTTGGGGGGTGGAGGATTGAGATTGATTGGTATAAATCTAAAGCACGAGGTGAATTTGTCCCCTTTTGTTTTCCTATAAGTATTACCTTCTGCTTTGAGATCTGTATCTATTTTTTAGCCTGTTGTGAAATTCTGTTTTCAGTGATCAAAACCTTGATTTGTTTCACTATGAATCGTGTCTCCAACTCAGCCCCAAGTGGAAGCTGTGTCTGCATTACACAACTTGTTATTTGACGGCACGAAACCAAAATTGCAGGACAGCAGTGTGTCTGCAGAGGGTTTCACCTTTCAGTAGGAGCATCGCGAGGCTTCTAAGCGGCTCTGCTGTGGAGGAGCCTGCTTGTCCCCATTTCACATCAGGGGAAGCCGATGTCCTCTAAATGAGCCTATTTGGGGCAAGATGGGAGCAGCTGCTCCCCAGGCAAGCTGCCCTTCCTGGCCACAAGCCCCCGCAGGGCAGGAGCATCCTGCATCAGGTGCCCTCTGCTGCCCCAGGGCCTCCGTTTTCCATTTTCCTCCCCTTGTTTCCCCATCTCTCGTCTCTAAGAAGGGGTGCGCAGAGCTGAATTCAGTACCTGGAGCAAGCTCGGGCTGACAGTTTGGATAACAACATTACAGTGTTTTCTCTGTTATTTTCTGGCCTGTTATTTTTGCACTCTATCATTTTGCTATTGCCGTGCTTTCAGGAGAGGTTTGCTCGGGGTGGTTGATGTGATAGTTGGTCTTATTGCTTAATGTTCAGTTAATTCAAAACCTGCTGAAGTCTAGAAGGATTTCAAACAGCTCCTTCCTGCGTGCATTTGTCATCTTGGGGTTTCTCCTGCTCTGATGCTGCCTTCTGCTTGGTTAGGTGGCTCTGCGATTCCCAAGGCTTCCTCCTTTGTAATTAACCTAAATAATGTTCTTTTCATCTGCAAACTTTGTTTCCCTATGCACCCTAGTTTCCAGGTCATTAATAAAGATATTAAGCAACAGGAGCCCTGGTTAAATGCTTGTGTTGGTGTGTTGTTAATTATTCCTGCCTTGAAAAATGAGTGGCTTGCTTAGTCTTGGAAGGCTCTTTGGCTCTCCTCAGCAGCAGGTCAGTGTACAGCATAAACCCCATGTAGGTTAAACCAAAGCACAGCTCCTTATGGGAACTCTTCGCACGGCTGAAATCAGTGTTATGTTCATTTAAGTTTGAGTCAGTTCCTCGTAGAATAACCACATTTGTATGAAAATTGGAATTCGATTTAGAGCATCCGTGCCGATGTAAGCTGGCTCACCCTCACGTAGCTGCAGACTGAACGAAGCAGGGCTCGCCTTCACCGGGGGCAGCCGGGCTGACCTCCCCGTGTGGCTGGATGCGTTGTCCCCCATTCTTTAGCTGTCACTTGAGATCATCCACGAGTCATGCAGACGGAGACATTACCTTGCTTGGTGCCTGTTGCTGACCCAGGGGTTCCAGCGCACCTGGCTGCACTTCTGCATCGCTCTGCTTCCAGCCCTGCTGCTCCCCTGCTCCTGGCACAGCTGTCGCAGCACGAGCTCCCTTCTGCAGGCTGAGGTTGTGCTTTGTGGGGTTCTGAGCAGGGCTCAGCTCTGGGATGTGCCTTGCAGCGGAGATGCTGCAGTTGGTGCTTTGACTCATAGCTCGAGTGCTCGGAGAGGGAAAGTTAAAAATGATCTCTGTGGCATGCGTTAGGGGTAGCGTGTGATGAAGCTGGTGAAATGCTTCCCTAAGTCTTGTCCTGATGGGATGTTCGGGGTGGGTGGTGGGAATTCAGCACCCTGGGGCTGTGCAGGGCTGCCCCTTCCTGTTGCTCACAGTGCTGGGACGGCAGAAACCCTCCAGGAGGAAGTGAGCCAAGCTTCTGGGTCCAGGGGGAAACAATTAAATGCACTTGGGTGTCATGTGGGGCTGGGGGAGGTCGGTGGGCAGCGTGTCCCTGGCTGC
Source organism: Oxyura jamaicensis (assembly GCF_011077185.1). Lineage (NCBI taxonomy): Eukaryota > Metazoa > Chordata > Aves > Anseriformes > Anatidae > Oxyura > Oxyura jamaicensis. The sequence goes on from NC_048912.1 coordinate 4,634,036, forward strand.
TCTGAGACCCAAGAGATGGATGGAGGGAAGAGATGCTGCTGAGCAAAGGGCTGGTTTCCGCACTGCCTGCAGTCAGTGTTTCCACGACGGATGAACCTCCAGCCCCGTCGGGCATCAAAGGTAAATGCGACTTGCACATGAAGTGCTTGCTTGGGGTTGTCTGCGTCAGCACTCGCAGCGTCCTTCTGATCTGACCAGGCTGTGTGTTGTTTCCACTGTGACTTGCGAAGATTTATACATGCATTTTAGGAAAAACAACAACACTTTTTCAAGAAATAGAAACTATGAGCTTTCTGCTGTTTGGGAGATTCATTATGTTTTTTCTAAAGGAACCAAACTTGTTTTGCTTTTCAGTGAGCACGCAAGTGTCCGGTCCCGCTCACCGACTAGAGGAGGTGATTAATTCATCTGTTTTTGTAGTCAACAGTGTAACACGGCCTGGCTATACATAACTGCCCTGCAGCCTCGCCAGGGCTACATTATGAGGCACAATGGAGCCTATAATTAGGAGGTGGAGAAGGTGCTGTACATGCAGCTTTAGAGAATTGCAGAGGAACTGAGGGAAACAAGAGATTATAGCCAGGCAGCACAAATTAAGTGCTTTCACCTCTCCAGGATGCTTAAATCTTTGTAATACAAACTGAAAGAAAATCTTGGTCGGTGTGGTGGAGTTTAACCCATGAAGTCTGTGGCTGTTGTAGTGCTTGGCACTGGCACAATTCCTGCTGCTCCCTGCGCATCCAGAGCAAGGAGGCTTCTTTCTCTTGAAAGCTGTGAAAAATTTGCAAGTGGAAAAAATACATCTCTTATAGAGATGCAGCTAAAATATAACCACTGGAGGGCCTGACGCCTTGGCATGACTTCCAGAATTGGGATGCAGAGTGTTCAGTGGAAATCACTCTCTCTCAATAAATAGTTTTAGAGAAAGCATGAGAGAATAACATAGTTAGTAGGCAAATGTAATTTTTAGGTGTCTCACTTAGTCAGTAGGGTCCCAGTCTCTAGAAACACCTGTTTGAAGAGGATCTGGGGAAGCCTCCAAGCTAAACGTTTGAGCATCATCTCATTAACACCCTGGGTCTGGAGGTGAAATGTCATGATCCATTCCTTCAGCTCATCCTTCCCTGCTGCAGAAGAAGCACAGCACCTCTGGGGAAGCCTGCAGGGTGGTACCCACCATCTTTTACCTTGGTGGGCATCCCAAGGAGCTGGCAAGCAGCAGGAGTAGGTGCAGCTCTGCTGGTCATTGCCATTGGCATGGGTCTACCTTTGCAGTCAAATGCTTGTGGGGTGGCATGTGCAGTAGCACCATACTCCTGCACTGCTGCATGAGGAACAAAAAAAATGCCTTTCCAACATCCTCTACCTGTGCCTTGACCAACTTCTTTTGAAAGGCCCTGCTTTGTGGTCACATATATGGATCGCTGCTCTTGTTTGCTCTTTGCTTGGTGGGTCCAGCCTTCCTAGGCTGGATCTGCCTTTGGGGCTGCATTCCCAATCCTGTGGCTCAGAAAAGATTGCAGCCAAGGATGAATGAGATGTTGCTTGTGCTTCGTGCAGTTTGCCTGGCTGTGCTGGTTTTGACCAGCAGTTAGGATTAGGTCTCAAAAATGAGAGCAGGAGCTGGTTCCAGAGGGGATCATCCCTTGGTGCACTCCTGGTGCACAGCTGGGGTGCGGTGGCGCTGTGAAGCTACCAGCGATGGGACAGCAACCGCTGCTCTGCCCAGCTGGTGCGAACGGGGCAGACTGGGAGGCATGCGTTGGGGCTGCGTACCCAGCTCCTGCCACCCTTAACCACACCTGGCCTTGCAGCCTCCCTTTGCAGGGGCAGGATCCATTCCGGGGCTGGGTGTGTGCTTTTCTGGAGGGAAACCACTTGTGGGTTACTGCACAGTACCCCTCCAGCGTGCCTGGAGGAAATGCATCCTGACAGGGTGGGATGCTGGCCAGGATTTTGCCCTTGGGGTCACCTTGGTCCTTCAGATGCCATTTGCTCCCCTGCAGGAGGCAGAGGACCCAGCACAGGAAGAGGCCCATGCACATGGAGAGCAGTGCTCCATAATACCTCCCCCAGTCCTTCCTTTAACAGCCAGTGCCCAGACTCCTTGGGTTCCCCACCACATGGCAAAGCCATCTGGGGGGAATTTCTGTACAGAGAAGGGGCAGCGCAGCCATAAATCCTGCAGGATTTGAGGGTGAAGGCTGTGTGAGGAGAGGCAAAGGTGGGAGCTCAGCTCATCAAGGCAGCTTTTACATTTTCCCTTTGTCAGCATGAGTTAATGTTGAACAGGGCAAATGTTCCCCTGCCAAAAGGATCCTAGCAAGACTTTTTATTTGTGAATATATGAATAGCAGGTTTGTAAATATTGCATCTGAACTTATGAATGATCTGACACTGACTGGCTGAAATGAACTCTCTAATTTTATTTTGTTAGATTTAGTAGGTCAGCCAAGTCAAAATAACCTCGAAAACCTTTCTAGGTCAAACTATTGCTTGAAAAGTTGTCTTTTTCGAGGGCTAAGCCATCAGATTTTGTGCTTACTCTGGCACATTTTCCTTCTGACAGTGCAACATGAGCCTTTGGGACACAGAAAATTTGTCATCTCCTAAACTGAGAAGAGAGGGAGAAATGTGACGAAGGTGGTTACCAATTTCTTAGTGTAACTGGACCTTTTCTGGCCATCTCTCTTCTCCTGGGATAGTATATTGGAAGCCCCACAGGCAGGATTTTAGGCTACAAGATGATCATGCAATCAGCATTGCGCTTTGCTGTTTCCAGTTAAAACCTGACAGAAACTCCTGGATTCAGCAGCAACCATCGCCTCCAACCTACCTTTGGAGCCCTAACTCTTAATTGTCATGAAAATATTTACCAAAAGGAACTTTTTCATCCCTTAAAGAGGCTCAGAGAAGGCTGGCTGATGGGTTTTGCACTCAGTGACCATGCCTGCTGTAGATGGGATGGGGCAGAGACTTGTTCTGCTAACCCGGGCACTGTGGTCAGGGACCAGGTGAGGGTGGGAGGTCCAAGGCTTGGAGGACTGAGGACCCTGATGCTGTCATCCTGCACCTCTTGCTGCTGCAGTCTGAGTGCACGCAGGTTTCGTGCTGCTCAAAGGAAGCCTGTAGTTCTAATAAAAGCTCCGCTGTTTGTGTGGGTTACTTCTTATTTCAGAAAATAAGAAACCGTGGCTCCAAGAAGAAATGAGAAGGGCCACCCTCCACCCTCAGTGTAGTTTTGGATGGAGTGAAACGCATTTGTCCTGTGGTGCTCGTGGCTGTGCTACTGGGTGTGACTGCATGAGGACCTAGAGTTGGTGTGGGTTGGGGAGCAGTGGTCAGGCAGACAACGCAGAGATGCTCCCTGAGATGGCGGCATCCGCAGTCCCCAGGCAGAAGCCTCACTTCCCCTGGCCAAAGGCGAGCAGCACCTCTGTCTGCAGATTGCACATCGTGGTGGTTTTGATATCCAGAAAACCCAGAGGGAAACAACCCCAGGCATCAGGATGTGCTGGGGGACACCCAGCTGGGCAGCAGCCCTACAGGAAAGGACCTGGAAGTCGTGGTGGACACCGAGTTGAACATGTTGGCCTAAGAAAACTAGCGTTGTTCTTGACTGCATTAGGAAAAGCACTGTGAGCAAGCTGTGAGGAGCAATCCTTCCCCTCCTCTCAGCACCTGGGGTCATGTGCCCAGTTCTGGGCCCCCCAGTATGAGGGAGACCTGGACATAACAGAGAGTCCTGAAGATAATGAAGGAACTGGAGCATCTCTCCTGCGAGGAGAGGCTGAGAGAGCTGGCACTTCTTGGCCTAGAAAAGAGGAGGCTCAGCGGGATGTCATCAATGTCCGTAACTGCCTGTAGGGAGAGCACAGGGGTAGAGCTGGCTCCGTTCAGTGGTGCCAGGGCCAGGCCCAGAGGCAGTGGGCATCAAGTGGAGGCCAGGAGGTTTCCTCTGAGCACCAGAAGTGCTGCTGGGCTGTGTTGGTGCTTCAGCCCTGGCACAGGCCACCCCAAGAGGTGGTGGAGTCCCATCCTAGGAGACCTCCAGCAGCCCCTGGATGTGGGGCTGGGCCCCCTGCTCGGGGTGGCCCTGCTGAAGCACGGCTTGGACCGGGTGCACCCAGAGGTCCCTTCCCACTCAGCCATCCTGTGGTCCTGTGAAGGGTGACCATGCCCCCATCCCAAACTGTGCCCCCATCCCAAACCATGCCCCCACTCATGGTGCCCTTCAGCTGTGTGGTGCCCACCAAGCGTGGGGAGGCCCCCAGTGGGCAGGAGCCAGCGCAGGGACCCGCGATGCTCCCCAGAGCAGCTCAGCCCCAGCTCCACAGGTTGGGGCTGTTGGTTCGGCCGAGCCCTGACCCGCTTGAAGTAGCTTTTGCCATCCCCAAGCAAGTGTGCGATCGGCGGCTGCGGTGCCTTCCGAACAATTACAGCACACAGCAGTCCAAATGAAAATGTTTGTTGAAAACAACATGTGCATAATTAAGGCTTAATGAGCCCTTGTCTGTTTGGAATCTGCAATTAGATTTATAATAGAAAATACTAGCAAATGCCAAATAGCTTTAAAAGAAGCTGAGATAAAAGATAATTTTGCTGCAAATCTATAGTAATACTGTAATTTAATGAGCTGGAAGTGGTGCAGAGAAAGACTGTAAAAGCTTTGGACAAGTTTGTATTGTGCATGTTTATCTTATCTGCCCATTCCCCTATCTATAAAGCTGTCAGTCTAGCTTTTAAGTGCTTGGAAAAAGGCAGGACTTTGCTAAAATCAGGAAGACTCCCTTTGTTTATTTTTTATTTAAGCCTTTAATTAGTTGGGTAAAGCTGTTTTTTCTTTTCCTCATCAACATGCTTTAAACTTCTTGTTAGGGCTAATAATAGTAGTAGTAATAATAATAATAGTAATAATAAAAGTAATGATAATAACTCCAGTCAATTATTTACAGTGAGGCAGGGGCATAATAATAGAGGTGCCTCTTTCTCATTAGTGTCATTGATTTTCATGAGTTTTCAACTATCTTTTTAAACATAGGCAATTGTCAGTGCTCAGGTGTACATTTTAACAAGTAAATGTGGATTACCTTCCTGTCCTAATAAAGAGGTTACATGGCAGTAAAATTCTCAGGAAAAAATAATATGATGAACAGAGAGGTCTCCAAATCCAGAGAAGAACTGAAATTAGGAATGCGTGGGAGGGAGATGTGTGGATTTTTTATTTTTAATAACCAGGAATCGAGGCTGGGAACTCAGTGGCAGCAGCCTGGGAATGCAGTGCAGCAGCACTATCCGACAGACAAACCTCAGCACTTCGCCACGTAGGATGTGCGAGGATGTGGTAACGCCGTGTGTGGAGTTACCGTTCAGCCGTGAGCTTATTGCCCATGCAAAACATAGCTGAGCTTGTGTGAACCCAAGCTTTTGCATTTCTTGAGTCTCCGGTGTGCGAAGTCAGGTGCCCGTGCTGCATCTGTGGCTTCTGACCTTCAGCCCCTGCACAGGTTCGTGCTGGCTCCTGCCACGTTTTGGCCGGCAGCTTTTTGTCTCCTGCCCACCTGTGTGTACGCATTCACAGACCTGCTCCCACCTTGCTGAAACTGCCTCGCTGCGTGAAACTGCCTCTTCGCCTGGTTTTACCGTTCTCACATCTTGCAAGGCCACGCTGGGACCTAGCGAGCCTGCTCCTCGCCCCAAGCTCCCCATGAAATTGCTCTTCCTGGAGAGGTCAGGATTTTAAGGCTTTGGGAGTGTTTTCCCCCACGTGGCTTGCTTGGAGAACATTGTGTGGTTTGCTGCTTCCATCTGCTTGGCCCCACAGAGGGGGGAGGTCCTTTGGTGGTGGAAATCCTACATTACTCCTTCGCTTCCACCACCGGAGAACCTGGTGTGGCCAGTGGGTGGCAGTGGGGTCCCCTGGGTCCCTGCTTCGGTGCACCCCAAGGCACTGGAAGGGCTTGGAAGGAGGGTTCATTGTTTAAGCGTTAATTGTAATTTTCAGTTAAAGATGACACCATCAGCATAACCTCAAGGAGGCCTGGTGTGCTGGAGGTGGTGGCAGAGCCAGATCTGAAATCTGGCCACCTTTGAGCCTGTGAGAGAGTTGCATCGGGAGAGAGAGGAGGTCTGAATAAACCTTGGAAGCAAGCTGGACCTGTGACATGGAAGGTGTTTGCTGTGCAATTCTTTATTCCTTGTTTATGTTGGACCTTCCAGGCTCTTGCTAGGATTTAGATCTGGTTAGATGATGTACGACACTTACAAAAGATGCACATGGAGTCTATGGTTTCAATAAGGAAGGACCAAATAAAAGAGGGGAAAACATGGAGAGCTGCATTGCTGTGTGAGAAGTGAGTGGTGCAGGCACTCCTAGGCCTCCAGGACGCCCTTCAGAAATTAAATTCCCATCATCCTTGATTGCTTTGTTTTAGTCTTTAAAGGAAATTGCACTTTTCATAATTATTTTTTTAAACATGAACATATTCAAGCTTCTAAGCTGCAGTTGTGAAATGGACTGTATTTTGTCAGCCCATTTTTTGCAAGTCATAATATGCACTGCTGCAAGAGTTATTTGCATACTGTTGAGCACAGAACCACCGAAAGCAGGTTGTCACCAGTGCCAAATATTTGTGTGTTGGAAACTCCTCTCTAAATGACTGGTGCGGAGGCTCTGTGATTTCTTTCCCTCCTGACTGGTTGGGTTTGCATAACGCTCCCCATTCTCACAAAAATTGCCTTGGACATCGATTCTTCATCTCCCTTGTGCTCGGCAGCTGGAGAAAACACCATGATCTTGAGTGCTGGGGGACAGGTATGAGATTTTGACGTTAGCAGGTCAGAAACTTCAACTAATGGAAGTGCTAAGCACGGGCTGTGCTTGCAGCGGATGGTGTGTGTGTGCTGGGCTGGGTTCCTGAATGGTCTGCAGGTGGGCAGGAGGTAGCTGCTTTGCTAAGGGAACAGCGGCTTTCGAAATAATTAAACTTGTGAAGGGCAGTTTAGTAGTAGCACTTGTGATTTTGTGAGTTACTGGAGTTTGTTAGGAGATATTTGGAGGGCAGGAGCATGACATGCACAGCTGTCTGCAAGGCAGCATCAGGAGCATGATTCCTGCTCCTTAACAATTAGCAGCTTTTCACAATCTTTGCATCTCTCCGCTGACAACTAACTTCCTCTCTGCAACATGTGCTTATGTATCGATTGATTTTCCTTGCAGTTGAGAAAAAAAAAGAAATAGACGTGCCCAAACCTGCCATGCAGGGCAGAATGTCAGAGCTGTGTCACCGCAGTGCCAGCGTTCAGGGCTGCTCCAGCTGCCCGCTGCCCCAGCCGTGGGGGAGCTGTTTCCAGCACGTTCCCCAACATGCATTCAGCCCCAGGCATCGCTGCCTGGAATCGTAAATCCTCCTTTGAATAAGATGGACAAAGTTTCAGGCTGAAGGTCGCTTTTTTCCCAGCTGCTCCTTGGCTTCCTTCGGTATTTTGGGGCACGCAGCCCCTCCCGGTGCCACCTCTGGTTGCAGCCGGAGCTGTTGTTTCCCTGCCAAAACCTGCAGCTCCACAAGAGACTTCCACAGCGGAGCCGCACTGGCTGCTGCTTCTGAAGCAGACAGGTAGAAGCTCTATTTTTATCTCAGCCCCGAGGTTTTATCTTGCAAAAAAACAATGTTTCTAGATGCCTTTGACACTCACGCAGTTCCTTGCACAGAGCCTCCGTGGCTTCTTTTAGATCTTTGTACGTTTTCTGCCTCTCTCTGTTTCCTGTGAATTGCAAGTGTTAGCAGTGAGGCAGGCGGTGCAGTTAAGTCTCATTATCACTTACTGTATTTGTTTCAGACTGTCTACATAGCAGCCCATTGCCAGGAAACGTGCTGCATTCATTTACCTTCTTCCCTCCCCAGCAATGCACATGGCAGAGGCATTCACAACGCTTTCTGGTGCCCTCAGTTCTCAGGATTATTCAGCTGCTAAGGGAGAAGGAGCAGCTTAGTAAGGGCCATGGATTTTTTTTTGCTGATAAACTCCTCCAGCACCTGTGTAAGCGTGATAAACAATGCAGGATGTGCTTGTTGTTTGGTTTTGAAAAGGATGTGATGTACACGCTGGAGACTTGCAGCTCCATCGATTGTATCTTGCAAAATAAACGGCGCTGAGCATAGTCAGTGATGGGCTGGGGTGGTCCTGAGTTAAAGCAGGGGTGTGCTGGGAGAGGTGGGCATCAGGGGGTGCTCCCCACTGCCACAGTAAATGCTTTCTTTATTTCTAAGTTTTGAGAGAAACTGAGAGGGGTTTGATCTGGCTACACAGAAACTGCAGCTGTAGCGAGCTCTCTGCTCTAAGGAGGAGGAGGAGGAGGAAGAGGAGGAGGAGAAGGGCATCCCGTACACCTGGCACACTGGGGCTGCTGGAAGCACTGGCTGACGCCTCTCCCAGGGTGCCTGGCAGCCTGAGAGCCAGAAGCTGAACGCAGTTGTTTGGTCGAGATCTGTCCTCAGGGGTAAACCCACAGGCTGAAAAAAAACCTAACCCATTCCTCCATGCACAGCAGGGGTGCGAGCGTGAGCAATTTTGACCTTTAAATGAATAACATGTTTCCTCGAGCATCATCCCTTGCTTTGGCTGGGAGAAGGACAGACGGATGGATGGACAGACGGACGCATGGAGGAGCAGTCTGCTTCACTGCTCTGCTGGCTGTGCTGCTTTCACTTCTTTTTGGAGTCGTACGTGAAAGGGTTAAGCAGAATTTTGATCTCGGCAATATTTTCATGCTTATACATTCTGTTTCTCATTTCCATGACAAAGATGGTAGGAAGAGCAGAATAAGGTACAGAATTTGCAGAGCAATTTTAAGACTGTAATGAGAACAGAAAATAGTAGGGGGAGAAGAATTGTAATTAGAATATGAAATGGGAAAAAAAAATTAATCTATTTCCATGTCAGTCTTAAGACTAAATTCTGCTGCTCCCTGTAGCTTTCAGTGGACGGATTTTTTTGTGTGTATATGTGAAGAGCTTGAACTCCTTTGCAGGCTCAGAAAGGTCCAGGTAAATGAGTTTAAGTCCTCATTCCCCCCAAATAATGTAATAACAATAATTTCATGTGCAGCGTTCACAGAAAACCAGCCAGTCCATAAGATAAATGAATGCTGTCACTTGAATACCGGTGGCATTCAAGATCTCTCCAGCCTTGAGTACAGAAGAATAAAAGGAGAGGCCCCCTGAGGGTGGTCGCACAGCACCTGGTCCGGCTGAGCTCCAGTACCTCCTGGGGTGGGGATCCCACATCCCCGTGGTCCATCATTTGCCCACCCACGTGGTGATGGTTTCTCCTGTTCACGCAGCTTCCAGCAGCCCACAGGTCAGGGCCACTTGAGCCCGAGGGCTCGGACTTGCCGTCCCCCTCTGATGTGGCCGGTTGCTGTTGCCACCACGTCCTGCAGCAAGAGGCTTTGCTGTTGGGCACTGCAGGAAGAACTCCGTGATTCTTTCTTCTTTCTGTGATTCTGTGATCCTTTGGGTGAGGTGTTTGGCTCCTGCAGCTAACAGCTCCGGTGGCTCCTCCTTGCGTTTGGGCTGTGAGAGCCGGCGAAGAGCCGTCCCCTATGCTCATGTCCTGACGGGTGCCTCTCTGCGAGTCCGTCTGCACCATCTCTTTTTCTCATCGGGGTACGCCAGGCCCTTTGTCTAGCTCTCTCCCCTTTTGCGAGCTGTACAGGTATAAGATAACGTTGTGTCTTTTTATTATCTGCTCTTTCCCTGATCGCTCCTAAAACTTGAATGGCCTTTTTGGCAGTTGCTGAGGACTGAGCATAAGCTGGAAGGGAGCTCTCCAGAACAAGTGCACGGTTTCTTCTCGGGGCAGTAACAGCTATTTTAAGGCCCATTGTCATGCCTGCGTTGTCCGAATTGCTCTTCTCCAGTGCATTACTTTGCACTTATTGACATTAAATTTAATCTTCCATTTCCTCGCTGCCACTTAGTACTGTGAGAGTCTTAATGCAAAGCCACTCAAAGTCCGCTTTTGGTTTTGGCTAGCCTGCATAATTTTTGTCTCATTAATAAACTTAAATCCTTCTAGATTGCTTATATTATGAACTGGATGGACTTTAGTGCAGATGTTTCTCATTCATGATCATCCTCCTGCTAATACCTAATGGGTATCTCGTCGCTGGCTGTGAGCAACAGGCCCTCCTTCCCTTTGGCCCCTGGACAAGCTGGGTTTAGTTTTTAGGAGCTTTTGGTTTCGCAGTGAGGGAGTCGGACCTACTGGTCTGCGGTTTTCTGAATCAGAAATTAAATTTAATTCTGGAACTCTGGTGTTAAAATAAAAAAAAAGAAAAAGAAAAAGAAAAAAGAAACAAGCCTGGCACCTTCCACTTGCCACCCTCTGTTTCTTCTGCAGCGGAGCCTGGCCAGTAGGTTTGTGAATGTGAACTGCTGTGGAGCAGATGGGTGAATGCCACTTGGCTGTTCCTTAGGATTTCACTGTTTTGTTTATTTATTTATTAATTATTTTGGCCATCCCGTTATGAGCCAGCTGCTACGATGGGTCTTTCCAAGGGAGATGCTCCAGTTTGGGAACCACTGAAAACTTCTTGAGTGCACAAGCCATTGCAGATCACTCCTGACTTTTCCGTCTGATTTTAATTTCTTGACAGCTTTTCTTGTCCCTTGGTCATCCCTTGGCATCACAAACTGTACAGTAGGCTTCCTGGTTCTGGTGTGCTTGAGAAATAAAAGATGTAAATTTGTAAATTGTTCTTAAAAAACAAAACAAAACAAAACAACCTGTTTTACTGTGTGGTTTTCAGACTTAAGTCTTCGTCTGTATTAATCTGAATCTACCCTAGGATGATTTATTTGGCTGCCTGTAGAAAACCCAGCCCCCATGAAAACCGGGTGACTCCCATAGATGCTCGGCTGTGCAGCAATTTAAAGGATGTGCTGCCACTGACACCTGCTGTGTTGTTGTGCTCTCTCCTAACGACGTTTGTCCAGAAGCAAATTGCACTAAGTGGTGAGGCTGGGTGGCTGCGTGGCGGCCGGGCTGGAAATGTGGAGCTTTCCTGCAGGAGCTTCCTGGGGGTTCGTAAATCTGTGTCTGAACTCCTGACCCCCTCTGACAGGAGCAACTGAGGGGCCATCCAAGCATTTCAGTGGACAAATAAATAATGCTAAGTAGATCACTTTGGGCCAGAGGTTGTGTAAAGACCTTAATGGGGAAACTGCAGTTAAAGAGATTAAGCTAACCTCAGCTGTGTATTCCCCAAAGAAGCGTGGCGCTAAATTACTCCTGGAGGAAATCACAGCGGCGGCTCGGCAGGCAGCAGTGCTGGGGGGGCAGGGCTGAGGCGACTATTTCCCATCCCAGGGCTGTGGCAAAGGCTGTCCTTGCCAGCCCTGGGAGCTGCTGGGTTGTGTGTCGATGCCCAGAGGGCTGAGCCTGGGGGACAGGCGTCCGTAACGCTGTACGGGAGCATCGTGGTGGGGATGCAGGGCTGGAAGTTGCTTTTATTGCTCCGTTTTCTTCAGAGTCACTCTGCTGTTGGTGGCTGAGGTGCAGTTTGCTGGGCGCCAAGACCAAGCACATTCCAAGCATGACAAGTGATAGAAATCCCAGCACATGGAGATGAGGGTGCCGTGGGCTGCTGGGGGACCCGCGGGAGGAGGTAAGAAGGAGAGGCGAGTGCTTGTGGCTCTGAGCAGCAGGAATCGCTGGGAGCATCCAGTTCATTCTTCAGTGGGCACAAATTAGCTGCTCAATGACAGTGGCATTGAGCTGCTGCTGGATTTGCATTAACAGTTCACTTTTAAGAGCTCTGGGTCCTCTCCTTCATGGTCTGGCCCACCGTTGCCACCACCAAGTGTTAAAATTTAGGAAAGACCCCTAAAAAAAAAAAAAAAAGGAAAAGGGACAAAGGAATAAAAAAGGAATGCTAACAAAATCAAAACAAGAAGTTTGGAAGATTTTTGAGATCTTCAGGTGTCATTGAAGCCATGCCTGGTATGAGTGCTGCCAGCATATTTCTCACAGACTTGGAAGCTGACGTTTCCATCTCAGCCCATGGCTCCTGGGAAATAAAAGGACGTGATGAGATTTGTAATAAAATTTAACAAGCTGGCGGTGCCAGCCATGAGAAGGTAACACCTTCCTGAGCCCCGGCAGGAGGCCGTGTTTCCTTCCACTGGGTCCTTCCCAGTTAGCAAACATTGATCCTGGTGTCTGCACAGAGCCGGTCCCACGGCCGCTCTGCCCTGGGCACTGCCCCGGCTTGCAGCAGGGACTTCTTATTTCTCTTACACATTTCCACCTTATTAGCATGGGCTCAGTGTGACCTCTGGGCACGTTTGCAGCCTTGAAAGTGCCGTCGGGCCAGGAGCAGAGCCCTGGGCTGGCACAGCACTGGGGCACGTGTCTCCCCGCCACTCCCGAATCCAGGCTTGGCTGCCCGCGGTCTGCGCCTCCCAGGCTTCCCAGAGGTGTGGATGGAAAAGGCAGGGAGCACTGCTGCTTTTAGCTGAAGAACAGCAAAAATTCAATAATTATGAATGAGCGAAAGCACCAAGGCTAGGCTCCGTTCAAATTAGCAGGAACTTGAAAATGATTCGGGCATCGTTCAGCACGAGTTTGACCCATGTGGGGGGGACAGGGTGCGGAGAATGGAGGCCCCCAGATCTGGAGCAGCTCAGAGGCTCGACACGTACCAGGAGCACAGCGAAAAGGGAGGAAGCGTTTGTAACCAACGGGAAATATTAACATGTCTGTTTCTGCTGTAAATCAATGTGGAATGATGGGGCTGATTGTTCTGAAGTGCATTCTGTAGCGAAACAATAATGAGAAGAAGGAGAGCACATTACTTATCTGCTCTACCTGGCTGCTGGATAAGTGGCAAATGTCTAATTGAAAAAATATCCTGATGGGAGAATTTCTAATAAATTTGTTTGCACCCTCATAGCCTGGAGGAGAGGGAAAAAAATCCAATCAGCAATGGGGAAGTTCCAAAGTTTCCATCGCATTTCAAGCCTTGATTTTCAGGCTCACTGCTCAGGCTGGCAATCAGAGGCACAGTAATTTTGAAGGCAGGATTCATTACTGTTATTATGAAGGCATAAAGGGCAGAAGGAAGTGCGGAATGGAGGTAGGAATGGTAAAAAGCCATAAAAAATACATTCTGACAAACAGAGAACGAAGAGTGCTCTTCCTGCCCTGGACCTCCCCAGTTAAAGACACTTTTTGTTTTCTGAATATGGCTTTGCAGGTGACTTTTGTTTTCTGGAGAAGAGTTGTTTCAAGCAGGTCTTAGCCTACATCTCCAAAATACTGTGCTGAAGAGAGCAAAAGTGAGGCGTGTGTGTGCGAGTCTGGGGAGGAAGGGAGGGACAGACAGACTGACAGATGGACAGATGGAATTATTTCCCCACTGAAATGTTTTACATCTATTGTGGACTGCGTGCTGGAAAGCTCGTGTTTGCCTCACCCCGTGCCTCCCACAATGCAGCAGCATTTAAGGATCATGCAGCCTTGGGGTGTCCCGGGCCAAAAACCTGGGTGGCTTTTTGGTGGCATGCTCCCAAAAAGAGCTCAGGAGCAGGACCTCGGGGCCATAACTGTGCCTGTCCCCAAAAGGCGGGGCTGCTGCCATGCCACTGCCTTGTGCCACCCCTCCTGAACGCTCAGCCTGGGCTGGCAGAGGGTTTTTAGGCTGCAGAGCTGATCGAGTGCACGTCTGGAAGCACGGCAGCTCCAGCTGGGAGCATGTTAGCAGCAGCCGGCTGTGCCAGCAGTCGTTTTACAGATGGAGGGAAATTCAGTTCAATGTGGCTCGCACCCGGCTGGCTTCTGGAATTGCTGCCGGTCCTGGAAAGCCTGTGGGGATGCTGGTACTCACAGCATCCCGCTGCTCCTTCCCCACCGAGGGGTTTTAGGAAATCCTGTACACGCACAGGGATCCCCCTCCGTCCTGCTGTGTTCGCCACCACTATCAGCTGGTGAATCACACATGAGCCGCTGTAATTTTGCTGCTATTAATTGGCTTGCTCTGCGATCCCAGAGGATGGTTTGGCAATTAGAGGGTGTCTGTGCACTCTGATGCCGAGCAGGGCTTTGCTAACTCTGTGGACTTTAATAGCTAATCCTGTGGCACTCAGAGAAGTGGAAGTGTAATTAATAGTCTACACTGAAAACCTTCACCTGGTTTTATTTAGATTTCTCTTTTATTGTCCTTAATGTGGCCCGTTTCAGTTAAGGCATAACTGGTTATCAGCTTCATGGTGGAGAGAGCAAGAGGACGTGCACAGGGTGAACAGTCTCCAATTCATCATCTGGCTTGTAAGGGCAAGAGGGCTGGCTCTTCCCCCTTGCTAAGTATATGGTGTCATTTGCAGCTGGTACCTTCATCCTTGTCTCAGGAGTGTTTTACGGCACATCCCGTTTTATTGCCGTAATTAATTCATGAACTTCGCCTCCAGAACTGTCCCAGCTGCACTTTGAGCCGGAGACAACTCTGGAGGGTGTTTTTCCTTCATTTGGAGCAAGTGAACAGCTCCCGCTGCAGCTAATTAAAGGGAACGGCTTTGTGGTTCTCCGTGGGGGCTTTGCAGGCTAATCGCTGGGTTTAGCGGCTCGCAGTGGGGTGAAGGCAGCAGGCACGCCTGCAGCAGCGAATGCGACCGTGCTCGGGATGCCCCCGCATCCCCGTCCACGGAGGTCAAGTCCTAGTGGGCAGGGGGGAAGAGGAGAAGGGGAGGAGAAGGAGAGGTGGTGCCTTGCACCCAGAGCTCACAAACAGCAAACCATCAGGGAGGAGAACTGGGCTCCGGGTGGATCCCCCCGTGCGCCGTCCAGAGTGACTTTGTGCATTGCTGCCCTGGTGGTAAAGGAATAGGGATGTGTCTGGAAGAAGACTGAATGTGACCTGCCTCTTTGGGAATTTCTGTGGATGGAAGTTGGCTTTTTATAGTTGATCGATGGTGTAGTGGCAATCTTAGCAGGAACTTCATTTTGGTGCTTGCTTCTGGGCAGATCTGTGGATTTGCGCAGTTTTGCACATTCTCAGTTTATTTGTTTGAATTGGAGTGACTCGTTATTTCATTTTGCTGAAAGAATTACCACAAACGTGTTACGTTACCACGTCCCATTGCAGTAACAGCAAGGTATGCGAGCTCATACATGCTCAAAAGTACTCAAGGACCGGCTCAGGATTTCATTCCGGGAATCTTGGCTCTTTACATGAAGGGCCAGGAAGGCATTTGGGAAGCACATAACTCAGGCATGCAAATGGCCTTTCTCTAACTCTAACTTTCTTTTGCCGTTCTAGTTTGATGGGGAGAACATGTACATGGGAATGAACGACAATACCCAGGAGTTTCTATCAGCAAATCAGGTAAGCGTCGTTTTGCTTGGGAGGGCTGCGTGGGCAGGGTGGGTGAGATTTCCTAAGAGACCTAGGCCATGGCAAAGCCCAAATCATGGGAGACCTCCAGGAATCCACACTTCTGGGACATCAAGAGGGTCCACAGAGGAGGTCAGCATCCTTTGCTGTAAATGAAGGTGCAGTTGGTGTTTCTAGACGTGAGGTTCCCAAGCACTGCGTGTAGCTCAGGTGCCTCTCTCCATCCCTCACGTAGAGCATTTCCTGTAGCTGAAGGGGTCAGCAGTTAGCTGGCCTGGGGAAAAGAAAGGAATCAAAGGCTTCCTGTTTTGGAGCTGCTTTGGAACCCACGTGGGGAGGACCAGAATAGAAGCGCTCGCATCTCACAGGGGCCTGAGCAGAAGTGGCTGTTCAGGGGAGCCCTAAATACGTAAGAGACAAGAACTTCGGAGTGAGGTGAGAGCTCACCTCACCCAGAGAGAGGTGAGAACTTCAGCACGTGCCTGCCTGTCTTCCCAGCTGGGAGGGGAGACGTGGCCCCATCTGCATTCTGCTGTGGTCCTCGGGGTGAAACTTCTGATCACAAGGGAAAATGCAAGTTTATCACTGATATTTTTAAGCATCCTGTTTTGGGGCTGAGCGAGGCACTTCGTTGTGTGGTCTTGCTGGCCGCAGCCATGTGCATTGTAGGCTGTGATGAGTTCTGTGTGAACCTGATGGGCTTCAAGGCAGTGTAAGGCAGACGTGTGAGGCTTTCCATCCATCCCAAAATGCTGCTGGCTTCCTATTGCCCCGGAGCTGGCCTGAGTCACCTGGGGCGAGGTTTTGACACACCTGCTGCTAGCGTGGGGCAGTTGCCACAGCATCACTATAAGTTATGAAGCCATTGAGTCAGCCATGGCATATAACTTGGGTACCAGCGATGAAAAAAAAAAACTGTATATAAAACAGAATGAAAACCTGTTGTTTGCCTTAGAGAGCGGGAGCACGTGAGCAGAGTGTTATTCTGGTGTAAGAGCTGTTTCCAAGAGCATGGGAGGAATTGCAAAGTTTGTGCTCCAGGGTGATTCCGCAGAACCAAACAGTAGTCAGCCAACAAAAGCTCTGCTCGTGGTCAGAGCTGGGAATTGCCACAGGTTAAATAAAGGCAGAGACGAATAAGGTGACTCCAAGGGGCTGCAGGTCGGGGTTCTGCCCTTTCCCACCCCACTGCTGTCCAGAGCATGTGATTAGGTGACGGACACCATAGGGAGCACCTGTATTAGATGCTCCACCTTCAAAACGAGTTTCCTCCTCAAAATGGACACAAGTTGCATGGGTGACTGGAGAGCAATGGGAAGGAGCAGTGCTGTGGTGAGGGGGCATGGCTGGACACACTGAGGGCGAGGAGGAGGAGGAGGAGGGGTGACGTCCAAGGGAAAGCAGAGGTTATCGTGTCACAGAGGGCTTCCTCCATCACCGCATCGGTTTGTGGTGCGTATTTACCCTCACGTCATTGCTTGTTAACCATCACACACTTTACAGCACCGGTCATGACTTTATTACTAATAACACGACTCTCCTATTTAACTGAGGGTTCCAGATGTTTTTTATCGTTTGCTCAACCTGTTGTAGCCTGAACTAGTTCGTTAAGCAGCAGGAGTGCACTTTCACAATCCCCTCTGGGAGGCAGCTAACTCCCCAGCCCCTAGCTGCCCATGCAACCTGGGCGGGAT
This sequence comes from Oxyura jamaicensis, assembly GCF_011077185.1. NCBI lineage: Eukaryota > Metazoa > Chordata > Aves > Anseriformes > Anatidae > Oxyura > Oxyura jamaicensis. The sequence goes on from NC_048912.1 coordinate 4,651,124, forward strand.
AGCACTTGGCCCTCAGCATCCTTGGGGACAAAGACAAATCCCACACGGTAATTACAGGAGGTATTGCACTGTAATTGATGGGCACGGTGTTTTTTTCCCTCCGTTTTCATCCTAAGCCACTCGGTCATGCTGTGCGCCATTAGGCACTGCCGCTGCGGATGGAGCTTCACCAGGGCTGGATGCTCGCGCTCGTCTGGGTTGTAGGAACTCACCTTTTGCATCTGGATCTGTGGTTTGCATTGCCTAGTGATTCTTCTTTCAAAATACCAAGGAGTTAGGTGGAAAGCAGAACTCAGTTTTTCATGCCCATTTGAATGGCTCCTGTCTGTCAGGGTAATGCTTTGCGCTTTCTGTCCTGAGACGCAGCACTTGCTTAAGCTCTGCAGTCATCCCTTCCCATCGCACAGATAAGATTATCCTCATTTTATAAGTAGAGCTGCAGAGTCTGTGGTTAGGGCTGCCCTGGTGCTGAGCACTCCTTGGAAAGCATCGCGGAGCTGCAGCATCCCAACATCAGCCTTATCACAGCCCCTTGCACAGTTTTCACCCTAAGCAGCTCCTGCAGCATCTCATGGCAAGTGGGTGGTGCAGCCCGGACGGCTTCCCTCGCCTTCAGCTCCTGCACTGCTGAGCTGCCAGCTTGTGAGAACAAGCGCTGCCATGAACATTTTAAAGCCAGCTGATCTGCTTTCTCCCTTAATCTTCCTTTATGTGATTGCTTGCATGCTATAGTCTGCGTTTCTTGTTTTCATCCCAAAAGGGGTTTGTCTCAGCTGAGAGCTAAATGCAGAAATACAGGAGCCTAAAACACAATGAGAGCGCTGACAGATCCGCACCCGCACCGGCACAGGCTGCCTGGGGAAGATAATTCCTCTTGTTCCATCAAATAACAGAGACATTTGACCCCAGAAATGAGTCAAATGTGAAATGTAACTCAACCCCCAGCAGGGGCCAGAGCATAAATGCAACCTGACATCTGATCAAACACTCGCGGACATTTGACCCCCGAGATGAGTGAGGTATCTGTTGTGTCTCCCGAAGTCAGCAGAGCATCATTCCTCACCCCTGCCAATTTTCCTTCTTTCCCCGCCCCCCAAACAAAGACAAGGAATTAATGCAAAATCCCAGGGAATGCACAGAACCCAGACCAGGCGAGGTACTGTGACAGATGAGTAGAAATGCAACAGTGCTGTTAAAAGAAAAGAAAAACACCTGCAAAATCAATAAGCGAAGGTATTTATTAATGCCTCTGTGATGGGGAAAGTAACCCTAGCAAGGGCACAATGTGTAATTGGGTGGCAATGGGATTGTGTGTGTTTGGCTTTGAGACACAGGGACCCCGTCAGCGTGGCAGCAATGCTATCGTGGAATGCCTTGATACGTGCATTTGCCAGATTTTTCCTCTCTCCATCATTTTTCTCTGGCTGCTCCTGGGGCAATGGGTGCTTCAAAGGAAGGAAGAGCTCATTACGTAGCACCGGGCATTTTTGATCCTAATCTCAGGAGCTTTCTGTACACAGCTTGTTCCAGCTGAGCAGCACGCTGGTTTCTGTTCTGACAAGTTAATTTGTGCAACTCCTCGTGCAAGTGCTGTTATGCATCAGGGTAGTTCATGCAAGCCGGAAAGCTGCACTGGCACAAGCAGCTCCTTACCTTTGTGCCTGAGAGCACAGCAAGGACCCCACTGCTGTACCCGTGGGTGCTAAAATCTTCTGTTTAATACGAACACATTTCCACGTGGCAGCATGTGTGTGAAGTAAAGGTAGAGTTTTCCCTTGCTGCATGTGAGTTGGCAGGAGCTCAGCTGAACACAGCTCACCGAGGGCAAAGGAGTTACGAGAGGTTTTGTTTGTCACGCACACACACACGTCTACATCTGTCTTCAGATGTGTCCCTGTGTAAACGTTAGCGTGCAGTCATACGTGCCTGCCCATTCCTGCACACATGGAATCCATCTGCGTGTCTGTGTGCTTGGATGTGTATAAATCAACATTTATCTACTGCATCTATTGCCCTTTATCTCTTTATCTCCATACATCTTCAAGCTGGGGGCTGAATTAGCCATAATAGATACAGTGAGTCGCTGATCTGGTGGGTCAAATGGTCAGGGCTCCTTGATCAGCCGTCAGGATACATTACAGCAGGGCCTCCGGTGGGGCTTGAATTACAACTTACATTTGACTCATTTCTGGGGTCAAAACGTCCCTCTTATTTGACCGAATGACAGAAATTGTATAATTTGTAAATATCCCTGAGCCATATGTGCTCTGAGTGCCACTCTAATGTGTTTTATAAAGGCACAGCTGTCTTGGTGACTTATTTAAAATGGGATTTTGAAGTAGTGTTCTTGCCATTTAATGTCCTCAATTCAGGGTTACACAAGGTTTATCAAATAATAAATAATTTTTAGAACATTCATTTTAGCATAACAATGGGTTTGCTAGTTATAAGGAACTGGACGTTACAATAAAGCTGTGTTTGGTAAATAAGCAATAATGTAGAAAGCAAGCAATGGCATAATTAGAAATGAATGACAGTGTGGGAAGCCGCAGATACCTTCCTGGCATACTGCGAGTGCTCCAGACGAGACAGAGCTCATCCTGGCAGCCTCCTCTATAAAACATGCCGTCAAACCTTGTCACAATCCTGGCAGACGCACTGCACTCCCACCTCCCGGGCCTCCCACCCATCTCAGCTGAGTTGCTGAAAAATGTCAACAGTTGATCAAATAAAACCAGTCCCCAGCAGGTACGAGCGCGGAGGCTCCTCGTCCACGCTGGGAGCCGTGGAGCTGGAGCCACGCGTCGCAAGGTGGCCGTGGAGCCACCACTTGTGAGGGCAATTAGGTACTGCTAATGAAGACGCTGGTCGTCCTCCCCTTACGGCAGCTCCATCCTCCCTGCTAGGAGCTGAGGGGCAGGACCAGCGGGGACATCTCCCCCTGTGGTTTGCCGTCCCTCAGCGGCTTTGGTAAGGATGCTCCACTGCTGGCAGTGCGATTGCTCGGGTGTAGCGTGTTGGCTGGTCCCTGACCCACCAGGACATGAGAGTTTGGAGGATTTGGCAGCAATCTGTTTGTCCGTGTTGTCTGAGGCTCCTGAGTGGAGCAGGGTGCTCATGGTGGCCTCAGCTCTGGGATTCCTCCAGAAAAAAAGGCTGGAATAAGCCAGCAGACCGTGCTCCTGGCTGAGCAATGCCTTGGGTGAGCCTTCTCGTGACTGGGCCTGCTGCAGACTACACAGCACAGTGGCAGAGAAGTCAGGGCCCACCGTCAGGTTATTCTTGGTACAACTTCCATTCAGGTCCCCCGAGGAATTTGCTAGGTTCCTAAGGAGTCTGATGAGTCTTTGTGTCTGAAGAAACTTGGGTTCATTTTATATTGGACAGACATATCTCAGGGTCTTCATGCTCTATTGCTCTCGGCTGTATATTGGCTTGTTCTGTTGGTCACAGGAACAGAGGACGGTCAGAGGATGGTCACTGTTAGAGAAAATCACTGACACAAGGAGAAGGGTGTTAAGGAGGCGTCCTGGCCCCAGGCATGGACAACTCCCAAATGTCCACCAGTGCCATGCTCCTTGGATTTGACTCTTACCTCTGTCTCTCTCTCCCCTTTTTAAGACGCCAGTGAAGAGAAGTGAGCGTTGCACCAACCCGAAGTTGAAAGAAAAGCTTGAACTGAGCTGGCAGCACAGTGGAAGTGGAAGCTGGAGTGCACGGTGCAGCAGGCACCTGTACTGAGATACAGGCTTTGCTCTTTCCCTGCTGTTCTCAGAGTAATACTGTGTAATTTCTTATGTTGTGCTAGAGAATAAAAAATAGAAGGAAGACATTGATAGATATTAAATGCCCTTCTCAGCAGACAATTCAGGAGAAATCTCATGTACTATTTTAGAATGAACAATGGAGTGGTACATGTCATTTATTATAATCAGCAGCTAATGGAAACCCTTCCAGATGGGGTTCTGGAGGTGAGCACAGCTAGAGCTGATGATCCAGGCTCGTGAATTTTGCATGAACTCTTAGGTGACAGTGAAATTTTTGAGGGATGCGGTCAGGAAGCAGTTCCTGTAACTTCTTGTTGGCAACAGAAGCTTCCATTGCTGGTGTTGGGTTAGCTGTGGTATTTATATAAATAATAATAATAATAATAAATCCCTTGGTGTTACAAGCAGAGTGTCATCTTCAGCCCTGGGTCTCAAAGGATTCCTAAGCTGTTAACAATAGGATGTTTGAAAAATAGCCACCAAGCATCACAGAGTGAAAAGCTAATATAACTGAGCAGTTCCCAGACCAAATTAATAGCCTATTCCTATTGCGTTTTCTCTGGGGGAAGAAAGAATAGCATCTTATACAACAGAGGAGATTGTCAGGTGGTATGGAGAGTACCTCCTAGGGACAGAAAGCTCAGAGCTTGCTGTGGTGGTTGAATTTCATGCATAGACAAACATTTCACCAAGGAACTGTGGTTCTGAAATAGATTTAGAGTTAGGGGCAAGGGCAGGAGGGAGAATGAGACCCAGGATGCATTGAAGCAGTGGTCGGACAGCAGAGGAACGGCAGCGTGCACTGCTCCTTCGAGCTCTCCCAGGTGCAGCCAGCTAGCCCTTGTGTCAGTCCAGGAGCAATCTTGTTTTCTCTTTCCGGTGTTTTCCAAATGTTTTCTGGGCTCTGAACCAGCTCAAAGATTGTACTTGACCCAAAGGTAAGAGCCTCTGTGTTAAGAAGCTCACCTGCAGGTGGTCCTCGGTCTGAGGGGTGCATGATCAAAATGTGCACAGGGATCTTCCCAGCTTCATCTGATCTGCTTTAACAGTGAGGAAGTCTGTAACCAGGCAAGCGTCAAATTAATAATAAAATGGCAATCAATGCAGAGGAGCATTCCAGAGCTGGAGGCAGCACAGCTCCAGCCCTAGGAGCTGGAGCCAGGGAGATGGTGGGTCCCTGGGGCTGGAGGAGCTTGGTGCATCCCACTGGGACAGCACCTGCTGCTGCTGCTTCCTGACCCAAAGTCCTACATAGAGAAAATACCGATACTGGGAGGAGATCTGGAGGGGTGGATGCCTGAATGTTGTTTTTTTTCTGGGTCCCAACACGCCACGATGCTTCTGAGCGAGGCTGAAGGCATTGAGCACCTGAGGTCTCACCTTGTGTGCTGCAGGACAAAGGAGGGGGGTATCTGGGACGGCTGCACAGCACCAGCTGGGGGGCACATCTGAGCTCTGGTCAGTCTCAGTAACATCAAAGGGATCTGCTGGTGTGCGGGGGTACTCCCATGGTGTGGGGACCATCCCATCTCGCTCATGTCCCGAATTGCCCACCGTGACACAGTGTGACACGGAGCCAGGGCTTCCTCTGCTCGCGACTGATGCTGAGCTCTGATAGCAGCTGTGATGAGCAAGGTTTTCTGCTGCGTCCTGTTGGGGCGTTGGTTTTGGCTCCTGTTTGTGAACGCAGAGGTTTGTATGCTTCTGGGATGGACCTCTGGGGAGTGGCTTTGGAAAACTGTTTTTGTTTGGGCAAATGTAGCATGGTGAGCTGCAGAAGTACGAACAAAAAACCTGGCCCAGTGCTCTTGGGATTTCCTTTCCCAGCTGATTGATTACTTCTCCTGCTCCTATGCCTGTGTTTGGGTCTGCAGTCACTGCGGGGTGATTAAGTGGGGAGCCACTTACTTCCAGCAGGAAAACATCATTTTCCACTTCGGGTTTGGATGGAGGCCTGTGCAAACAGGAAGGCACCTCCGTGGCCGCAGAATAAGCCCTTTTGCTCCCTGACGGTGTGGGGCTGCCCTGGGTGCTTGCAGGGTGGGCTCAGCTCCGGCCCTGCGCTGGCCTGACCAGCAGCAGACAACCTCAGGGTTACGCATCCCGAGTGCGGCCATCCAGCTGCTTATGCTCAGGTTCGGGTCTTTGCTCCAGCATTTATGTGCTCAGGCAGTTTGGCAGGACAGTGAACATGAATTTTTATCCAGAAGTGGATAATTTTATTTTATTTTTTTATCCAGGCTGCTCATCGGTGAGCATGATGCAGTTGTCAAGCCCCAGCTGCTCTAACAAGGTGGTGGAACCTCATGGGGAGCAAACCTGCGAGAAGGGGCTGGCACCTGCACGTGGAGGGGTGGTTGTGTTTGCTTTTCTGCTTCTGCTGCGTGATCTGTGCAGCAGAGCCCTGTGGCATCGCCCTTCTTGAAGCCTGAGCAGCCCTGGTTGGGTGCAAGCAGCAGGTACCAGGCAGGGGAGCATGCCTACCATGTGTACCTGGGCAGGTGAAGCTGAGATGGGAACTAAAAGTCAGAAAGGATCAGGGATGATGGCTTGAAAGGTGGCAAAGCTGACTCTTAGCTCTGCATTTAGCCCGCGTGCCCACCACCTGTATCGCAGCTCTGCCAACAGACCTTGTGGGTCTTGTTCGTCGGTGACGCTGCTGTCACGGCCAGCAGGCTCTGAGCAAGCCTGGATTAGATTTATCTCAGACTAGGAAATTTATCAGCAGTCATCAAAAGTGTCTGCGCTGATGCTGTATGCTCAGGTCTATGCATTTGTGTACACTGTAAAGGACAAAATATGACTTGGCTTTTATTACTTTAATTAAAACATGAGTGAAGTGTATGAGATTCATATTAAATTGTATTTTCCTGGCTGCTGTGTGAAGGGCTAACTGATCTGATTACCATGAAGATTACAAACTATCAAAGTGAAAAAGAGCTTTTTGCAAGTATTTCATATTAAACCTTCAAACATAACACTTTAAGAATAATTATGGTTGTATTACTGGAAAATGATTCATGAATTCTGAATAAATATAAGACCCTTAAAGGGAAATGTTCCAAGACCACAGTTTTCGTTCCAATCTGATGAAATTTAGTATCATTTTGCAGCTGTAGAATAAAATGGAAAAAAAAAATATGTACATAGACTGTATTGAGTATATATCGGACTAAACTAATGAGATTTTTTTCATCAACTCTAAGCACGCACACAGACAAATGGAATAGCCATTCTCATTTTCTATAATAGAAAGCACCAAAAGAGAAGGCAGAAAGGATCTTACCGTTCACAAGTCTTTATTCTACCCTTGATTGTTAAATAATATATTTTAAGTTCTCATATCTCGACTGCAGAATGTTTGAACTGACATTAATGGGTATATGAGAGAAAAGAGCCAGCTAAAAGAAAAAAAAAGTAAGGAAGGGCTAGGATTGGGAATTTTATTGGTATTCCCAGTGGGCTGTAATAAAGATACTTTTCACACAATACAGTGAATGTTTACAGCAGACAATTTAGTTTCCTTCCAACAATTATGAGAGAAATTGAATCTCAGGAAATGTTAGTTTTCTCTAAAATTAGACATAACAATAAAGATACCCCTGCAATTTTATTAAGGAGGGAAGAAAAGAAAAGCCATCAGTCTCTGGAAGACAATTTAGCAAATTTATTTTAAGTATTCCAGCTGACTGCTAAGCCAAACAAGACAGCTACGTGGCCAAGCCCCATGCCAGGAGCTGCTTTTCTCTTGAGGAGCTTTTTTCCCAGGATTCAACAATTCCCAGCACATTTTGGAAACGAGTACCCAAAAGGTGCCCATTTCCACTGTGGACCTGGCTGGTGCAGGAGCCTCATTGCATAAAATCAGGAGGGTGTTTGCTCACCTGAGTGTTGAAAGCTGTGTTTCTGCATGAACATTTGCACGCCTTCTTGCAGGTGCACTTAACTTGGATGCTTGTGCACATGCGGTGTTCCATCCACGCCGTGCACAAGCGCTCTGTGTGCAGTCACGTGTGGGTTTGTACGCATGAAGGACTAGCTAGAAAAACCCCACAAGCTCAGACTTTTAAGTTTTTCTCAAGAAAATTGGTCATGAAATGTCAAGAGGGAGAACTGCAGGGAGACGAAACTATTGGGTACTCGAATGCAACTTCAGGAATGAATTCATGGCACTTGTACAGAGACACTGGGATCAAACAGGGAAAGCTGCTCTGGAAAACGCAGAAAATTCTGCAGCTCTTTGAGCAGCTCCTGCTCGGGTGTTTAATTGTTGAAACCCTGAGTGCTGCCGTCCGAAGACACAGTACGAGTGCTCTGCTTTTCCTGGTTTCCAGACATCTGTATCAGGGACGTGCTGTGTGTTAGAAATACCCAACCCCTCCTTGTGTGATTTTTGTTGTTTCCATGCAACTCTTGGTTGCCAACTTCTGTCTCATGGATTCCAATCTGGAAAGGGATTTCTGTTGTTTGATTGCAAGAATAGGAATAGGAGGAGAAACGGTGAAAGCTTGCAGTGTAGCTTCTTTAGCATTCTCCCTTGGGAAGATCTGTCCCATTTTGGGCATATTTGAGCAGGTCCTAGGATGATGCTTTTTGGTAACACCCAGCAGGACTCCGGGATACCCAGTTTGGTGCCACTATGAGCAATAGAAGCACTCATCTCTGAGTTTGTGGAAATACTTAGGCCTTGCAGGGACTTGGGTTTGAAAGATGGCAGTGGAAGCCCTGGAGTATGCTGGGTGAATCTGATTTTTTACCTTGGGGTCAGTGTTTTGGCTTTGTTACCTGCAGCCCTGTTGTGTTCAGAGCCTCCTCCACCTCCAGGTTTGCAGGACCAGGTTTCTGGTTTTGGACCTTCCACCTTCAGTCCATCTCTCTTGGGACAGTTCAGGTTCCACCTGGCATGTTGTAAACTAGTAAAAATAATAAAAAAAACTCTCCGGCTGCTTAACGAATGAAGTGTTTCAGTTGTTTTGCCCTCCAGATAGCTGGGGTTGGTTGTCTGTGGATGCAGCTGCTAATGGAGCTCCTCCCGTCTCATGACTTGTGTGTTGGGTTGGGTTCTTCATGGTGTTGGGATGGTGACGACCATGCTGGTGTTGAAGTGAGTCCTCTTGCACCTTCACTTCCTCTGCAAAGCTCATCCTTGTGTCAACGAGTGCTCTGCATTGTCTCCACAGCTGCCAGTGCCCACAGCTCTCCTTTGAGCATGGGGGTTAACCCCTGCTGCGGGCACCTGGCTCCGACCAGCACGTTGGTGGCCCAGCTGTCCTCCTAAATAGACGATTGTCATCATTTTAGGAAAACAGAGGTATTTTGGTTGTTAATGTGATGATTTTCCTTTTTCTCTTCCTCCAGGAAAGATGACACCTGTGCTAGCTACTCATTTTGTCCAGGTCACTTAATGCTGTAGATGGTGTTTGATGAGCATCTGTGATTTAGGACATAGATGAGCCACTCATGGCAATGTGTGTGATGTGTGTGTTCGTGGCTTTTTTTAGATACCACACATAAGCCTGTTTTTATTAAAAAAAAAAAAAAAAAAAAAAGAGAGAGAGAGAGAGAATTGTTAAAGATAAAATCTGCTTGTTTCCCAAAATTCACATATTGGAGGCTTAAGGCTGAGATTTTCACACCTACACTGGGGATTTGGATACTTGGCCATGCACCATGTTACAGTTCACACAATTTTGTCATGAGTCTCTTGGTGCTTCATGCTTTCCCTAACAGCCCGGCACCTTTGTGCTCTTGTGACATGACAGCTTCTGCTTTGGGTAAGTGCGTAAGTGAATAAATTCTGGCACTGTGGTTGTGGAGAAAGGGTTGTAACTGTGGCTCTGAGCAGCTCAGTAAACTCAAAAGAAGTAGAGAGAGATCCTAGGTGATCTTCTTGACATCTCATGGAGTGGGAGGGCTGGCACATGGATGAGTTTTGTGTATTTAGGGTCTGCAAGGAGCAAACCATCCCAATCCCATAGGAAATCTTTAGTTTCTCTTTTGCCCTACCAACCTGGGTCATATTTAGCTACAAACCAACATTGCCTGCCCTGGCTTTGGTGGAGGCAGCACCCTCCTGAACCCAGTCCTTGAGCTTGAAATCAGGACAATGCTCTCTCCGTCTCATCGCAGGACTGACTTGCAAAACCGACTCAGAGGTGCCTGGCTTTGGTGCTTCACCTTCACAGGGCCAAATTCTGGGGCTGGGGGTCTTCAGGATATCGTGGGAGGCTGATTTGTTGCTCTGGGGCTCTCCGTTAATTTCCTTTTCCCATTTCGACAGTTTCCTGGCAGTCTGTTTTCTATGGGATGGGCTGATAAAGGATTTCAAGTTCCTCCTGGGCATGGGAGGAGAGAGGGGAGGGGAGAAAGTGGCATTTCACAAAGCACTGATATGTTTTTAATTTTAATAAAAATAAAAGAACGAGGTAAGCAGCACCTTAGCTGCTAAGGTGACAGGCGCTTAAGGAACGCTGAATAAATACATAAAACATATTTGCTGAAGGCATTTGTCATTGGAAGTTTAAACATTAAACATGCCTGCTTCGCCTGATACCGTAATAAAGCAAGGATGTTCGGAAAGCCATTAGTGGTGCTCTGACTACAGCTTTACATCGTCACTGGATGTACCGCAGAAGCCGCATTGTATCAGCGATGCCTCAGCAAGTTTTGCACCCAGAAGGAAAAGTAGGTGAATTCTGGGAGGGATTTCAATGTAGCCTTGGTCTTTTTTTTTTTTTTTTTTTTTTTGTAGTCCATAGTTTTGTACTGACTGTTTTGGTGTTGTTTCCTCATAAAGTGCTGGGGCACATCTGTGTGAGGCAGCATCTCTGCCATTGTCCCGGTCAGCCCAGGCTGAACAAGAGCTGCCTCCGGGCCTGGTGGCACAAATAAGCAGGTTTGTGTCTTTACTTTTTTTAAATTACAGGCTAAGGAGGAACACAGATACTCAATCCATTAAGAAATAACTAGGTGGGTGATTCACTACCATTTGTGTAAATGGCACTAACTCTGGTCTGCCCGCACAATTTATTAATACTTCACGGGAGGAAAAAAAAAAATTATTTTAATCTCATAATGGATGATGAGCTGTGAAATTGCTTCTGCAGCCGCTGGGCACCCTGGGGGAGGTGCTAGCTCGCACCACATTATGCAAGTTCTCCCCACATCTCTGCCTTCCTCGTGCTAATCACACACGTCAAGTCTGGGCGATGGGGAGGGGGCTGCCTCTGCTGCTCTTGGATTTTATTACCCTTTTTCTTCATACACATACAATTTCTTCTCAATTTGCTCTGGGGTCCCAAGTGTGACTTTGGAAGTGCATGGGCTCAAAATCCAAGCACATTCGTGGTGAGTGATGCTTTGGGCTTCAGAGGTCCCAGCCCTGACTCACATTAAGTAACCAGAAATTTAGCGAACACGCTGGGGCTGCCCCCAGTCTGTGACTTGGTCTGGCTGTTACCCTCGCTTCTTAGGCAAGAGTGCCAAGAGCAGGTACTGCTGAGCAGCTTTGCTCTGCCTTCATAGGCTTGGACTGGGATCGTGAGTGGTGCCGGTGCTCTGAATGCTGTGGAGTTTAGTCTGAGTACTGAGATGGCACTTACCATAAAGGCAGGTGGGCGGGCAGCACAGGGCTTTGTTTGCAAATTTGTCTTTGCTGATAAAAAGAAAGAAATCATAGAACACAGAGTGGTTTGGGTTGGAAGGGACCTTAAAGCCCACTCAGGCCCAACCCCTGCCACGGGGTGCATGCCACCTCTGCTGCCCATGTGCATGGCTAGGGCCTGTCCTTTGAGGTAAAACCGAAAAGCTCACTACAAAGCACCCATATGAAGTGTGGCACAAAGGCTTTCTACCCTTAACCACATGTTTTCAGTTTTAAACACAAGGGAAATACAAAGATGAAAACTGAAAGGGGACGAGTATGGTGCTGAATATAGTTTTCTTCCTGCTCTGGGTCTTTCTTGCTCGAACGAAGCCAGGTTGAATTAATTTCTTAGAGTGCTTTTTGCTAATTCTTCCCTGCATGCACTCCATTACTGTTTTCAGGCCGCCTTATCTCTTGACCTGCTTACAGTGCATTATGCATCATTATGTAATGCACCCTTGGCTCAACGCAAAATACCAAATCCATCCAGTCCAACAATGAATTTCTGTGAAGTGCGCTGATCTTATTATGCAAGTTCAGTATGCCATGAGACAAAAACGGCAATTATGTAAAATCCGTACTCCTCAAATAATTCCCAGAAATGCATGATATTCTTGAGTAGACTATTATCATACTCCTTGTATTGACTTCCAGCCAAGAGACCAGGAAAGCAAGGAGAAGAGTTTATATTTGGCTGGCCCAGTCAGTCTAATTTTAGATCCCCATGGCTCCTCTCTCTCTGGGCTCACAGTCCCTCCAGAATATATTTTAAAATCAAGCAAAATCATTATATACAATTGTAAGGAGGCTGATTGTAAGACAGATGACAGAGGATATGCTTTGCTGACACGGAACAGAGCTTGCACATCTCCTAGCTTCCCCTGGAGCGCTGCCATGTTTGCTTTGAAAGACTAGGTAAGAATAGCTACAAAAACACGCTGCAATGAGACAGTTCTCTCCTATCAACAATGAGGGCAGATGTTGAAGCTAAATATTGCTACAGGTCATCCAGGAGCAACTGTGCATCAGATATGCCTCATAGTCCTGGTCCTGCTTTATGACGATAGAATAAAGGGTTTTCAGGAGCTCCAGTTATTGCCAGTGTTTGCATAAGCCAATACAGAAAGCTCGTGACAATGCTGTCAGCAGACTTTGAGCCTTACTACCCCGTGGATGGTTGGATGGTGAAGGGCTTAGCTGTAGGAACGTGGTGTTGCCTCCAGTGCTGGAGGTGGGGATCAGACGTGGCACCTCCACGTGGGTCCCATCGCGGCTCAGGACAGCACGGGGCAATGCCTGGCCCTGCTCTGCCTCAGAAACCTGGCATTTCAGAGAAGTAACAGCAGCAAATCTGCACAGCAGTAGTTTGGGGCATGTTCTGTAAGGAACACGGGGAGCTACCTGCTGCTGGATGTTGTTTTCAAGAATCTGATGGTAATGTAAGGAGGTAGAAGTACGTAAAGAAGGAGATAAAAACAGATGAGAGAGGTGAAAGGGCGGGATGTGAGCTGCTCTGGTCTCTGAGGAGCTTCAGGGAGTGTTAACCAGCGATTTGTACATCTCCTACAACTTGCTGGCTAATTTTTAGGCCAGCATGCTTGCCCAGAAGAACCAGTGATCTGATTGAGTTCTGGGGAGGACAGTCCATGGTTGTGGGTTCCCCCCCGACCCCGCGAGCAGTTCCTGGGCTTTTGTGCCCAGGGTGCAGAAAAGTCAGGGAACGAAAGGAGGAAGGGTTGAGAGCTGTGGTGGATTGCATTGTTCTTCCTCTTTACTCCTGGGGCTAACAGCTTCCAAAACTCATTTCTGTCTGTGTCAATGGGGACTGTCCCTCCCTCAGAAGAGTAACGCAGCATTACCAACCCTTTATATGACGCTGCATGCTGCGCTGCTGCTCCCATGCATGTCTGTCTGCCTTTATGGTAACTGTAACCTTTTCTTGAACCAGAGATTTTCCTGAACCAGAGCCCTTTGGGATCATTGTGGGTTTTCCTGGATACATTTTTAATAAACACAATAATTTGACTGCAAGCCCATTACCTACCCCTGTTTGTTCTATGGGATAGTTATTTCCATGCCTGCAAAAAACAGTAATTCATGGGGCAATCAGAGGAAGAATGACAGCCAGGACAAAATTGGTATGTGCTGTGATAAGCTAGTCCATCTTCAGCATCATGCACTGTAGCTTTATGTATTGCCCATAAATAATGGTCTTGAAAAGATATTAAATCTTTAGGAAAAATCAAGCCTAATTGTAACTATATTTTTGTTTTTCATTTTGGTTTATGTACAGTATATGACTTTTGCAGAGACATTTTTATTCCAGGAAAATGACAGGGCAACAAGAAGCCATAATTGCACTGATTTTTAGAAGTGCCTGCATTACTACAGATCTGATGTACTGCAAGACATGAATCAGAAAAATTCTATTAAAAAATCTCTTGAATGGCTGACACAGGAGTATTATCCACAATGATTAATTTGACTTGGTCATTATGAACACAGACAAGTCTGACAAAATTGCATTTCATTCCCCACTGAATTCATAAAATCACTATACACATAATAAGAAGTTATAGTTGTGTGCTATCCACTATTCTTGACAGGATTCCAGTTCTGGATAAGATACTGATTAAAAAAAAAAAAAAAAAAAAAGGAGGGGGGGAGTTGGGAGCCTTTTTAAAAACCTACAATGGAGCTGATTTCTTTTGCTATAAATTGTTCGTAGAACTCCATTATTTTTAGCTTTTTGTGGTGAGGTGGCGATGCAGGTCAGCCACAGCTTGGACAATGTAAAAACTGAATGTGAGATCAAAGGTTATTGGGGCCAAAGTGTGAATGTTCAGGACCCTGGTCTCTCCCTTCTGTGCACATGTGGTTTTATGAAACTTGTGTAAGAGGCTTTTTGCGCAGTGCCAAACGTGGCTGAAACCATCCAGGAGGCTCAGCTGTGAAGGCTCTGTAATTCCTTAGGATTTGTGTCTATGTGGGAGGGGACAAAGCCCATGTAAAGAGAAGAGGTGAATGTCGAGCTCCATCCCCGGGCAGTGCTGCCCGGCGGCACTGAGGTGGAGCCTGGCTCTCTGCCTTCGTTTGCTTTAGTGTGCAGAACCTGCATTGAATGAAAGGAGGAAATGTGGGGACATTGAGGTGTTTGATCGGTTGTTCTTTGGGCGATCCAAGCATTTGTCTGGGCTTTCAGTCCCACACTGCAGGTGAGGAAAAGGAGCACAGAGGAACCAGCAGGCCGATAGGACCCAGCTTACTGTCACTGCCTCCTGTCCTGCTGGGCTCCCAGCCTTGCGGCGTGCCTGCAGGTTGCTGGAGGCTGTGCAGACACAGCCAGTGCACCTTTAAGTTCGTTTATGTTCATTTATGTGCTTACAGTAAGGATTCGTTTGTCCCTTTTCAACTGCATTCCCTCAATCAAAAACCTGAGCATGTGAAAATGGATGTAAAGGGGGCTGGGAATGCGTCAAAGACAATTTGTAGTTAATAAATACTTCCTTGCAGTATGTATCCAACTCGACCCAAGTAATTCATTGGCCCTGCTATTCACAGACAGGATCTCCATGTGCAAAGATGAGGCAAATCAATTTCCATTCCTAAGCCCCAGAGCTGCTGACATGGAAAATCAGCGCCGCTTCGCGCCTTGGCACGGGGCTCCAGAAGGCGCGGGTAGGAATCCAGCCCGGGCCGTCCCTGCTTGTGGAGCACCGAGCTGCTTGCCCTGCTGGCCCCATCATTCCTCTGGGGTTTGCAGCATCCAGGTGACTTCCATCTTCTCCTGCCACCCGAGCCAATGGTGCTGCCCCTCTGGCTTCGGTGCTTTGCACTGAGTAGAGAAACTCCACATGTGCAGGTCGTGTGCAGGAGAAATGCATCAAAATTCCCTTCTTGCAAATGTTGTGGCAGTGCTGAGCAGGGTGTGTGTGGTAGGATAGCAGCTCGGAGTCTTGCAAGGAAGTAGGGGGGTGCTTGATATCATTGATCTTTGGTTTTCTTTTTTTTTTTTATTGTGTTTGGATTCCTTTTCATCTTTATATGGCTCAGGATCTTCTCTTAACTTGGTGTGCCAAGCTTGTGTGGGATGAGCACTGGCACAGAGTGAATCCTTTTTGTATGTTTGCAAGAGGAATTGGGAACGTCTGAATGAAAAGCCCATGCGTTTATCTGGCTGGTCCCATGCGCCATCCAGCTTTGGCACACAAACACCCCAAACAGTGTTTGGGGTGTCCCTACACCACCCAGCCTCCACGTCCTCCATGCTCTTCACGTGCTCCACGAGCACAAGCTGTGGTGGCGTGCCCTTGGTCACCCCGTTCAGCACCACAGGTAGCCATGTTTTCCTTGCTTTGCAGTCTTCCCAGTTTGGTTTTGGTCTTCTTAGACCAAATCTATCCTACCTAATGTCTGAAATGCCCGGAGGGTCACGGTCCTAAGGCGGTAAGGTCCTGTGTTAGCTACAGGAAAAGCTTAGTTAGCAGATGAGAGATGATGCGCAGTCCGTGGTGTTTTGTGCCATCTGGATGATTAGGGTGGGATAGATCACACAAGCCGACGTATTTCCTTGTACCTTACTGGGAATAAATTTTCTTTCTTAGGCTTGTATTTACTGTTGAGTGTTATTTGACAGGGCAAATATTTACCTGCAATAATGCTGCAAATCTCCATCATTTCCACTGCGAATAATATTTCTCTGAATCAATGCTTGGCTGCGACTTCTGGATCCTCGTGGATAATCACACAGAACATGACTCAGTGAAGAATTGAGGTCACTGGATGTTTGCCCTGCTTCTGCGGAGAGCGGTTCCCAGGTCTTTGGTCAAGTCATGCCCTCCATGATTAGTAGCAACGCGCGGTGGGAGTGGTGCTGGCTAGCTGTAGAGGGTTTTGTAAAGGCGGACAGCACTTCCCTCTCCTTCCAAGAGGGGAAAGGCAGGAGAAAGCTAAAGGCTTTATCTGTGGATGCTCACTGCTTGTAGCTCCCTCCTGAGCTACCTGCACGGTGGGTTCTTGTGCAATTTCCAGCCTGCTTGTCACTGGATGCTGACAGCCCAGGGTTAGAGCTACTCGCTTCTCCCCTTGACCCACAGCAATTTTCAGGTGCAGCTTAAAGTGTGTGGAGATGATGTCCCCAACTTGATGCACCGATAATTCAGGTGCTTATCTAGGCGTATGGAAGAAGATTCAGTTTTAGTGTTAAAATTCAGGCTACCCATGCGTGGGACACTGGAGGCAAGGGAGGAACCAGCTCATTCCCCTCTAAAGCTCTCAGTTCCCCTGTGCTGTGTTCGGTTCCATTTCCATACAGGGCACCCCTTAACGGCACGCGTAAACCTGCACCGCAGAACTGCCTGCACCCGGGTCCCTCCCTTGTGGCCATCTTCTGCACTGGTAGGAAGCAGGGCCTTCCTCACCCATTGCTGTCCCCATGATGAAGGGGCAGAGGGAGGGAACTGTGGCCCAGAAAGGTATGTTAAAAGGGTGGTAGAGAAACTGCATGGCGTAAGGGACACGTCTCTCCATGTCCCCACTCCCCTCCATCCTCTGCTGGTGGATGGAGGTGGTCATTGTCACTGGGACCTCTGTTCAAGCTCAGATTTCAGGAACTGTTTTTGAACATGGCTCTGATGCTGTGGGAGATGGGCTGTATCCGCTGCAATGCCATCCTGCAGCACTGCGGGGTGAGGCGGTCCATGCCCTGCGGCACAGCACCCATAGCCTGGGCAGAGACATGTGGGGAGCTGCCGGCAAGGAGGGAGTGGGGAAAGTGGCATCTCAGAGACGGGTAGCATCTCTGAGAGATGCTTGGTCAGATGCTTGGTCAGAGATGGGTGGCATCTCTGAGAGAGACAGCTTGGTCCTGCTTCTCCTTCCTTCTCTTTGAGGGGTCCGACCTTCAAAGCAGCGTCCGGCTGCCCTGCAGCGCGAGCCAAGGCTTGGCAAGTAGAGGCTCGTTGTTTCAGCTGATTTCCGTGTTTAATTTGAAGGGGAATAATGTGTAATCACAACAACTGTCATCTGCTTGTCAGTGGAAAAGCCTAGATCCCCCACGTCTGCTGTGTGCACCGCCACAGGCAGCCTTTTAGCAGGGCGAGCTTCCCTGCGCTTGCCTTCGGAGTCCTGGTGGGATGAATGGGCTCCGACCAGCTCACTAATCTAATTTGTAATGTATCCTTATAACGTATAATTGGCTGTTTAATTTAATTCAAATTAACATAAGAATAGAAAACAGAATCTGCAGCAGAGCCCGCGTGGTGGTGGGAAGGGGCGTTGGGTGTCGCTGGCAGGAGACTCGAGACGACGGCGTCTGTGCACGCGCCACGAGACCACCCGTGGTAGGCACGGGTACATCCCCTCCGCCTGCCTGTAGTCACCAGGTGCCACGATAAACCATCCCCCTGTCCCACCCTTACAAGGGTCTGTCTGCCTCTTCTCCCTGCCCTATCTTCCTAGCGATCTCTTTAAAACACACGTAGCATAAAGGCCGCCTGTTTTGGAAAATGGCTCTTCGTGGTGCGGTGTGAAAGCTGGCAGGCGCCAAGGCTGATTATGTTGATTGGATATTGTCTAATCTGATTTTGATTGTGTACAGCTTTGATTGTAATTTTGATATGTCTGCACAATACTGTAGCTCTTCGGAAAGCTTTGTGAGTTAAACAGAGCTTTTTTTTTTGCCTTTTTTTTTTTTTTTCCCAGGCTGAGAAGAGCAGGGGCAGGAACATGCAGGGGGGAGCGGGGCTGTCGCGCTCCTCGCAAAACCGCCTCAAAGCCCTTTCATGAGCTGCTCTGCAGCAACATGAGCAACTTGTAGTTTTGAAGAGAGTTTAGGAAACTTTGAGTGGGTTTTACATAATTTAGTTAAGTACAGCAAAGCCACTTGCTTATATACCTGATACCAAAATAAACCAGTTGGAAGAACAAGTTTGCTGTGCAATGATTTATTTAAATCCCTTTCCATAAAGCACCGAGTGAAATCCTCTTAAATAACTGGGGAAGAATTGATATACCTCGAAGAGTGTAGCCCAAGCGAAAACTTTACTAGACGTATTAAATGGGATATGTCTGTCTGCTTTTGTGTGCAGCCTCTCATCCCCCTTACCTTTCCAGCACAATGCCGCTGCTAGACAGAAGCTGGCTGGAAAAACAGCTGGGCTTGAATTTCCCCTGAACAATAACTGTTGGTACAGAGCTAGCTCAGCCCTGGCTCCGTCTTGTATTTCTTGCGTACTCATATTTCCCCAAAGCTAGTAGGAATTTCACGTGAACATGAGCAGTCAGCTGGGATGTGCAGCATATGCGCTCTTCTCTGTTTATTATGATGGGACAAGGGGAGACAAGAGGTGTGTTTTGCCTTAGCTGCCTCTCCTACTGACTTCTGAATTCTGGTTAAATATGGGTTTTATTTTATTTTATTAAGGGTTTTCTCCCTGCAGCCTGGGGTGATGAAGAGGACAAACCTGACTGTGAGCTCTGGGGCAATGGATTAATAAAGCCTGCAATGTTCAACTGGTTTTGCACGCGTCTGGGGTTTTGCCCTTAAATCAAGTATTAAGTCAAAATCCAACCATGAAACTAGGTGATCTGAGAAATTTAGCTTAAAATCCATGTGTGTAATACTATGGCTAATCAGAATTTCATATGCTATAATAATACGTGAAACAGTAGATGTTTAGAATAAGCCTCCACTGCCAGACACTCATTATATTCTGCTTTGATAACGAATAATTTTGGATAGACTCACACTTAGGTTATGAAGCAAATATGTTTTTGTCTGATGTGGAGACTCTTGCACAAGTGCAATAATATCTTCTTTTCATTGGAATGCTTAAATGTATACAGACCAGAAAACATGGGAAGCAAAAGGACCAACATCTCTGGACCTTCATGGTGAGCTTGAGGGAGCACTGGTAGGGAGTGGAGGGCGTGCTTATCTAAACCAGATCCAGATCGGGCTGTAAGGAAGGACAGACCTCCATGTGGGGCACCACCAGGCAATCCTGTTGCAGAAGAATCGGAGGCTTGCAAGAACCTGTGGTGTCCCGCAGCGGACGGTGCAGTGCTCACTGCCTGGCTCCTGCGTGGTTACGACCCGCTGATGTCCAGGGCTGGAGCTGTCCCATTTATTACACCAAAAATGTTTTCACTGGAACATCCTTTTGTGTTTCTTGCACAAATAATCATTTTTATTTGCTGGAGTGACAAAGCAGTGACACATTGCAAAATGTCTTTTCTGTGTTTCAGACATACAATGGTCAGAACGAGAATAACGAGGACTATGAAATCCCACCCATAACGCCTCCCAATCTCCCCGACCCTTCGCTCCTGCACTTGGTGGACCACGAAACTGGATATCACTCCCTGTGCCACAGCCTGCCTCCGAACAGCCTGATACCCGCCTACCCCTACCAGAACATGGACCTGCCGGCCATCATGGTCTCCAACATGTTGAGTCAGGACGGGCATCTTCTCTCCAGCCAGCTACCCACGGTCAGTGACTTTCCCCTCTTTTTACCTTTTGTTAAAGCCACTCTGTGCATCGTGCTGTGAGCTGATTGAATGGAGAAGGACGTTAATGAGGGAGTGTTTGCACCAGGGGCTGGGAAGAGCCGGTGATGCAGCCTTGCCTTGCTGCACTACCACCCACTGCTGTTGATGACCATGTTCGTGGTGCCAATTTTGTTTCCAACTTCATGTTTTCCCAAGCGCTGTTAATTGCCCAAGACCAGGCGGGAGGGTTGTTTTCCTCTGGGTTCGTAGCATCCTCACTGAACCAAGCCCCACGTGGCCAGCAGGAGCCCCCTGCTTGTCACCCCTGCCCCATGAAGGGAGAGCTTCCCTATTGATTTCAAGGAGACCAAGATCCCTCCTTGCACTTGCAAGCTCAAGTTGCCTTTTGGCTCACACCGTGGTAAGGTGATACCTTGCAAAGTTTCAAATGATGCTTCCATAGGAATAAATAAAAAGGGAATAGTGAAGTAAAGGCAGCTCTGGGAAGAAACTTTGGGGCTAATTAGACCTTAGGACTTTTCTGTAGCACTGAGGAACGGTTGTGACTTGGTTTTGACACTGGTATTAAATTAATGCTGGAGCTGTTTAATAATATTATCCTCTTTAACACATTTATCCCTATGGTTAGTTTTCTACATTGTTTCTCTCTTAAGATCATTGATTTTCATGGCTGCTGTTGAAAGGCATCGATATCAAACAGTTAATTTTACTTATTAGCATTGCCTGCAAGCCAGCAACTGCGCTAGCTAGAGAGCATTTGGTGTCGATTGCTTGAATAGATAACGGTCTGAAAGGTAGTGATATTTAAATATTTAAGTGGGATATTATCTCTTAGTCTAGGAAAATCCCAAGGCTTTCTAAAGTCTTGGTGCATCTCCAAGTTGCGTGGTTAGTGTGTTTAAGAAAAATATCATCTTCTGCCCATCAATATTGAACACAGGCATATATCTATGAAATTAAATATTACTTAGGTCTCTGTGTTAGCTTTTAGGTTCTTAGGTGATTAAAACATTCATTTCTGAGACAAAAAGAGTCAATTTCAGATGAAATATTTTTCCCTAGTTTAATTTAAAGCACAGCCCCTTTTCCTGACCCCTATTTTCATAACACGATAATTTTATCCTGTGTTGATCGTCTCATTTTTGAGAGGTGATATTGCACTTATAAATCACTTTCTAAAATACCTAAAGAAACAAGAACAGTGGAATTTATTAAGCAGCTTCTGTACGTCTGAAATAATTTATTTTGGAGTAGTCCTTGGGAAATGTTCTCTTTCTTATTTTATGGTACTGTTTTACAAATGCAGCATTGTGACAATAAATCAGAACTGAACCAGAGAAGATAAGAAGGGGACTTAGTGGGCTGTAAACATAGAATAGAGAGATTAAGATTTGTTTGCCCCTTACCACTAAAATAAAAAATCCAGTGAACCCTGAATTTTCCAGCCAATAGCAAATTGAAAATGTTTAGTTTTGAGTGGAAACCTCTGGAGCTGTAATACATCTTCAAAGGTCCCAGCAGCAAAGGAAGTAGATCAGGGAGTGAACTGTGTTGCAGTTTTAGGTCAAAATTAAATCCTGCCTTACCTTCCCAGCAAAGCCTTTTTTTCCATGCCATCAGGTTTGAACTGCAGAAGCAGCTTTTAGCCCTTTTCTTCATTACCAGCTCTGGTTTGGGCTGTCAAATTGAGCCCCTGTCACTCCAGCACAGCCCCAAAATGTAGGATCCACGGCACAGCACGTGTAGTTCCATAATTCCTATTGGCATTAATGGGGGCATGCACATGAAGAAAAACTAAAATTCAAGAGACAGAACAGGTTTTTAAGCCCATACCATAAACACGTCCTGCCCACATGCCCGCTGAGCCATAGCCCTCTTGGCGATGGCCTCATGAGGATACTTCAAGCATCACTGCTTAGCATCACAGGACATGACCTGCTCCAAACCTGCCCAAAAGTTCACCACGTTCAGGTGGGTGTTTGCAGCAGGAAACGTCCAGATCAAAAAAGGGGCTTGTTTGTTGGCACTTCCAAAAAGAAGAGGATGTTTTGTGACACGGGCAGGGATGGGAAGCCCAGCTGGGAGTGCTGCAGGGGAGGCACGTGGAGGTTTTGTCTTTGGTCCAGGACAGACGCTGCGCTGTAGTTTGTACTGCTTTTTGTACACACAGCTATTAGGCCTGGGACACAAGTCCTGTGAGGAGCGGCTGAGGGAGCTGGGGGTGTTTGGTCTGGAGAAGAGGAGGCTCAGGGCAGACCTCATTGCTCTCTGCAACTGCCTGAAAGGAAGCTGTGGGGAGCTGGGGGTCGGCCTCTTCTCACAGGTAACCAGTGACAGGACTAGAGGGAACGGCCTCAAGCTGTGCCAGGGGAGGTTCAGGTGGGAAATGAGGAGACATTTCTTCTCAGAAAGAGTGGTCAGGCGTTGGGATGTGTTTGCCCAGGGAGGTGGTGGAGTCACCGTCCCTGGCAGTGTTCAAGGAGAGGTTGGACGTGGTGCCTGGGGACATGGTTTAGTGGGTGACATTGGTGGTGGGGTGATGGGTGGACAAGATGTCCTTGGAGGTCTTTTCCGACCTTAACGATTCAATGATTCTATGATTCTTGCCTCAGATGTTCTGTCTTTTGCTTGGAATACAATAACGATGAGCAATTCAAGGTAAAATGTTTAGAGATGTTAAGACTTTTCCTCTAAAATAGTAGCTAGAGCTTTGGGATTTTTTAAGTCATCCTCATGAACAATCTCAGGCTGCTGAAAAAACATGAGCGAGGACTCACTGAGGACAGTGGGGATGGAGCACGCTTTGCTCTGCTCTGCCCCATGGACGAGCTCAACCTTTCCATCATGTGGTCCCTGACCACTGTTTCTGTCACTTTATTTCCTTATTATTATTTTCCACCAGTTTATACAAGTCCAGGAACTTTTCAGACACTGGGATGAAGGGACATGGAGGGGAGAAGGAATGGGTGAACAAGAGAGATGGCCGAAGACCATGGTTAAGACCAATGGAGCAGGGAGGAGGCAGGACTGGATCACTTGGAGGATGTGTGTTATATTTGTGTTGGTCACAATAAACAGTTGGAAAATCCTTAATACAGCAGGTTATCTTCTACTGTCCTCTCCTTTTTTGCTATGGAAAAAGAGGAGGAATGGTTGGAGGGAAAGGAAATAGGAGAGATGTGATTTTCATTGAGTAATGGGAATACTTAGGAAAAAAAAAAAAAAAAAAAAAAAAAAAGGGGAAAAAAGATGTTTTTTCCTTCAAAAGACAGTGGCTCTGCCCACTGTGAGCATCCTCTCGGCTTTATGGTGTGGACAAGCAACTGTTGAGCCCTCAGTGGGGCAGGTTCTGCTGGGGACCTGGGGGGATGTGGGTGAAAGCAGGGAAATGCCGTGCATCGCTGCGGATAGCCAGCAAGGCAGGCTGCCTGCTGGGCAAAGGAACTGTTGTGAATAAATGAGATTTCAGAAGGTATTTTGCAGAACATATTTGACAGAAGCAAAGGGCGATCAAGGTCAGAGCCCAGGAATCTCCAGCACAGCGCAAACATATTTCCATAAATATTAGATAGCGGTGTCTCTGCTCATCAGGCGGGACAGTGCCCAGTCGTGGGCGCTGTGCCCTTCTCTGCCATGGCTGGGTGAAATATGGCTCAGCCACGTGGTTTTGCATGGGGGAAGCATCATTTTGGACATCCCAGCTGGCAGCTGCTAGGAGCGAACATGGGCTTCGTCGTGTGTACGGGAGTTTGATTTGGAGAGACTGGCAGCTATCCGCGCATCTCCACTTCCCTGGTGCTTCTCACACGGAGAGATCTCCTTGGCTTTGTTTGAGAAGCACTGGTAGCTGTGCATGAGCTGCCCAAAATCACCCCCTGGGGCTCTTCAGCTCTGCCAGAGGAGGCCAGCAGCCCATGCAGGTCATCACTGAGCTGGAGGCAGGCAAACAGTACCCAAAAGTGCCACCGTATTAGTCGCTCGCTGCCCCTTTAGTGGGAAGAGAAGGGGAGATGGAGGGGTTGGAAAGCAAAAACCTCCCTTGGGCTCAGTGGAATGACTTTTTTTGCTATCTGCAAGCTGGTGCATCGGCTCGAGAGGGAAAGAAAAAAAGACTCCAGAAACATCCTGGGAGTTTTTTTCATTTCAGTTTGAGCAAAACCAGATCATGTGAAAAATATTCAAAATCCCCAGCGGTGAAAAGCATGTTCATGGTGTAAAAAATGTCAACTTTCTGGTTAGCTGTGGAACCTGCTTATGTATGCACTGGACTACTGTCTTTAATTATTGTTTCCCATGGGTTCAAAGGTAAAGGGGGGAAGAATCATAACGGCAAGGACAAATGCAGCCCTGAAATTTCTGAAGAGTTAGTTGGTTGGCTTTGCAAGCCGAATAGCTGTTTTCTAGCACTACGGGGCTTTTCTGTGGAACAGAAAGAAAAAAAAATAGATAAGTGAACAAGAAGAATCTCAGCAGTAACACACCTTCCTGCCTCACACATGAGAAAAGGAAACAAAAAGCAGCACCTCCTCACAGCTGCCGCGTTCGTGCCCAGGCAGTGGGGATGGCATAGGTCCCCAGGGACTAGCATCCTCCAGGGTCACCAGTACTGTGGAAAACCCAATCCAGGTCAGGTGAGGGCAGTGGGAATCCCAGCACTGTGCTCCGGGTACTGCAGGATCCAACCCTCACCTGCAGGATCGCGGCCGAGCCGCTCGGTGCTGGACGTGGCTGCATGGAGTGCAGCTCTGTAGGCGCTACGACTGTTCTGGTGGGCAATACAGCTTACATGCTGCGGGTAAATACTGCCAATACGTAAATATTTCAGTAATCTTAAATCACTGCCTGGGGAAGTAAGTCCCGAGGAATGAGCCACGTTCTGGCGCAGCGTGCGTGCAGCAGCTCCGGGCGATGTGTGCCGGCCGGCAGCAGCGTCACCGGCATCCCCCAAGCTGCGGCCCCGGCTAACTTCGTGCTGGCAGTTTTGTGTTGCGTGCTTTAGGTTTTGACTAATTTGGCTTTCTGCTTATTAATGGCTCGCGGTTTAAGAACTAAACTCCTAAACACGAGCCCTTGGTGGAAAATAGTAATGATGCAACCGTACGTGAAGGGTTCTTTGTATTAAACAGGGCCCTGTTTGCAATTCCCTGCTAGTGTTTTTCTCAGAGGCAATAAATGAAAGAAATATGTCTTTTTAAATTTTATAAAACTCAGAAAAATGGTTTTAAACAGCTTTTCTTCACCTCCTATAATTATTTATTTTCAAACAGTCCTTCAGGGTAATGTTCCGTTTTCTTATTTCACACTCCTTTTTCTCATAAATGAACCATCACTTCAATAAATCATTATGAAAACAGAGACTAACACAAACCCTGAAAGGTTGAAAGATTTATGTAACACATTTATGTTTTCCATTTTCTCATTCTGGTACTCCACTGCTAAAGCTAAGCTAATAAAAGCTGCTATTAATATTTCTTGTTGCCTGGCAACCGCAGAGAGGGAGTAATAGCTTTAGCTAGAAAAATAGATGACCGATAAGGAAAAATTCAATTCTTTTATTATCTCAAGGGAAAATGGGCTTTTACTGGAACATTATGATGTACGAGTGCGAAGTTGAATACAAAGGATATTTTTTCAGTTGTTTTTCTATTTTTAATGAACGTTATTTTACCTTCGCGAACTCGTTTAAGGCGTTCGCCCCACCTACTTGCGAGCTTAATTTAGCAACACCCACGCGTGCTGCTGGCTCGAAGGACCTGGTGGCGTTTTCGTTCAAAAGCCCCCTTCCCTCCGTGCCCCTTCCTCGGTCCTCATGTTTTGCGCCGGCTTGGAGCCTGGCAGACAAAGTGCCCGGCCACGGAGTAAATCGGGTTTGGCTGTGCTTAAAAGCAGGCTTTCTCCGAGGAAGGGGCACGGACCGATAGTTACTTTCTGAAGTTTGAGCAGCCGCGGCTGAGCTCCCGGTGCTGACACAGAGCACAAATGTGGCTGCTCCCAGCTGTGCTCGCAGGATGTGGGTGCTGGTGCCCGCAGCCAGACACGTGGGAACGGGGCGGTCCTGCTCTCCTGGCCCTCAGCTGGGTGCAAGGGGATGCTGCCGAGCATCCTGCGGGGCAGAGGTGCCCGAGTGTCCCCCGGTGCTTGCTCCGGGGGCAGGTACACCCCCAGCTCCCCTCAGCCACTGGCCTGACCCCCAGGCTTTGGTCAGCCCCCCACAGAGCAACAGCACTTAGCAAGTGAATCCCCTTTGCAATACGCCAAGCTGCTTTTTCTGTTGGTTCAAAATCCTATTTTTGCCTTATGCCATGAAGTCCCCTTCACTCCAGCACACCTCTCCTCAGGCCAGCGCTGCGGGATGGGGTGCAGGCACTGCTGCCAGCAGCGCCTCTGTGCTCGTGGAGAGGTGCCCAGCAGGGTTTCAAGAGAGAATCATCCAGAAAGCAACCTGGGGAGGAGGACACGGCTCCTCTTCATGTCTCTGCCTATCTGCTCCTTGGTGCTTTATGAAATGGGTTTTCTCTGCAGGCAGTATCATCCCAGCTGCTCAGGTCCGCTGAGAAAAGAGGTTTGATTGCAGCCTCCAACTTTTAAGGATGGCTGAAGGGTCAGCACATCTCAGCCCCAGGTCCCCTTTAGCATCTCTGTATGAAGAAATCTCTGAGACCTGCCATATGCACAAAGTGCTTGGTGCTTCCTGGGATCGTAGGAGACAGAGATAGCAAAGGTCATCCTGATCTTCAGAGCATCTGCCAGTGCAAGATTCCTGCCTGGGGCATCGTGCCGTGCTGGGACAAGCTCCACCTGGCATGTCACGAGGGATGAGTTGCGTGGGATGACGGCATCCGTTGGTAGGTGTCAGCCTTAGGAGATTTTCCAGGTACTCACCTGTATGTTACCTTTGCTCTTACTGCACCGCTATTACTGTTATTACTGCTGCATGCTGTTATAATAACCACAAAAATTACACATTCCTGGGACACAGCCGCAGGATGTAAAACCTACAGGAGGAGATGCACCTACCTTGAAGAACTTCCTAGGGAGGTGTTGAAGTGTCCCTGCACCGCATCGCACCATGCTGGAAGGGGTTGGCATGGTGGAAGCCGGCGTTTGTCTGGCTACAGAGGTGTCTTTTCTCCCTTTGGTTTTTGTTCTGCAAGCTGTTTCCTTACCCACTCCTGCTCATCACTTGCCAGAACCACAGCAGGTCCGATCCCGACATGGTGTAACCACTGCCCACAGTCCAGCAGGGTCTCTGCACCAGGTGGGGATTGGGCCAAGCTGCACCTTTTAAGCACTCTGTAGAAATAAATCCTCCTTGCCTCGCCTCTCCTCTCCCTGAGCTGGGCAGTGCCTTGGTGATGAGCAGTCCCGGCAGGTGAGAGTCACCCCATCAGCCCTAAAGGCACCGTGTCCGTCCCCGAGCGCTGTCCCCAGGTGCGGTGTCCCTCCTGCTGGCGAGCGATGCAGAACACGTTGCTTTGCTTTTACAGAGATTTAAAATTTTACCAATTTTAAACCCAAACTTCTTGGGAACAATCACTGGCACTGCAAATAAGCAGCTTGTGCAACACCAGTGAGGAGGCTCGTTGTGAACAGCATGTGTGTATTAGTAGTGTAATTAAAATATCAATTACGCCGCACCGACAGTTTGCCAAATAACTGGCTTTTGTGCACAGTAAACTTAATCACTCCTAAATCTACTCACAAGACCTGCTGCAATCTTGATGCCAAACTAGTAGAACATGAAAACAGCATTTGCTAAAGCGCAGCTTCAATATTACTTTGCGTAATGGTGCTGCACTCTGTAGCTAGTATCATGTTCTGAAAATTATCTTTTAATGTACAATTTGTATTGCTGAGAAATGTCACTTACTTTGCAGAACGTCTTGCCGACATAAAATCCAAGATTTATTCCTGTCATTTTTTGTCTTCCGTGCCATGTTGATAATAAGAAGCCTACTTTGTGTGTGCAATGCTCATGTCAGTTTTGAAATTTGGGGCTTCAAAAAAGACAGTAGTATAAATAAAACATGATATAAATTAAAAATATAGTGGAAAATAAAATCTGTGAGTTTGTGAGTTACAGTAGCAGATAAGATGAATACAGCACGAAGGGGGTTTTCAGAACAATATCGAGTGACTGGAAGTATTCAGAGGAAATATGTTGAAGGTGTGGGATGGACCTTTTTTAAGAACAGATTCTGATCTTGAACCATGTTCATCTCTATATAGCAGACATACAGATGGGTGCCTGTTACTTAGCCTGGTTTTAACCCTTTAGATCTGGCTTGTCTATCTCTCTGGCATGAGATTTTTTTCTTCTTTCTAGCAAACAGCCCCCCCTTCAACAGTTTTTCTGTGAGGTTAAAAATGCATTTTACCCATGTCAAAAAACCCTGCAATGAGACCAGGACGCCTCCGTGCCTTGTCAAAGGACTGAGACATTCAGAAGAGGGTTTCTTTGGAGTCTGGGGTGTGCTTCTGGGGAAAATGTGCCTGAGTGTGACCAGTTTCCCATCTCCCCATGGAGCATTTGTCATTTTGGCCCCGGTAGCTGGGAGCTGATGTCTGCATGAGCTTCCCCAGCCCCCTGGACTCTGCTGTACATAGGGGACTGGCTCTGCCATCTCCTTCCCTGTCCCTGCCATCTTCCTTCCTACACCCATCTATAAAAGAGTAGGGGATGATTTAAAACTAATAATGTTAGAAAAAATACAAAGGTTGAACAGTCAGCTAGCAGTAAACGTCAGAATTACCTTTGCCCATGCAAACTTACTCAGGACATTGCAAAGGTTCTCGCCTTTAATTGCAGCATGAGACGAAGCATTTCAGACCATCTCTGCTTAAAGATTCGTCTTCCTTGGTGCAGAGGTTTGAGGTCCTGTTTGTACCTTAGAGGCCCTAACCGCTTTGGGAACAGTAAGTAAAATCAGAGCAGTGTGTTTCTGGGGACCCTCTGCTAACCAAGCCCCGTGTTTGGTTACGGTTAATTTGGTCACACTCATTTAGTTGCGCTAATTTCTGCACGTGAGCCAGTGGCACATATTATGTGAGGACTTCTTGTTGGCTGGGTCGTGCCCAGGGAGGTATTTTCCACGTTTCTGCGTGCCTTGTCCCACGTCCTGTTCCTGCCCACGACACTTCTGCTGCTGTGGGGATGCAAAACGAAGCTGGGCTTTTACAGCCACTTGTCTGGGCTGGCAGTGCTGGTCTAATGCAGAGCTGCTGGCTCGGCCAACGAGGCACAGCTTGCTCCATCCCGCTGGGTGCTTGCGCCACGCGTTCCCCTTGCTCTCTCGGTGTTGTGCCGGGCTCCCTGCTTGGCCACGTGCAATCATTTCCATGGGAACAGCGAGGAGAGGCGATGGCCGTGGGTCTGCGCCATGCGGAAGAGCCTCTGAAAGGCACGAGATGATTTTACTGCGTGGCATCTCCTCTGCTGCGCTGCAAGCTTGTCATGCTCCCATACGCACCTACACCCCGCCTCACAGCACAACATGAAGTCATTGTGAAGCACATCGTGCAGCTGAAAATAAAGAATAATTCGTGCCAGTTTCAACCAGCAGCACCTTGGCCGCAGGAGAACCTGTGCTGCCAGTTATCCCCGCAAATGAGCACGTCTGGCAACTCTTTGCCATCCATCTTGCACGTTTTGATCAACGTTGCGGCCCCTTTTTCATTGCCCCTATCCCCTCGATCAATCATATTTATCTCCTAGCTGTCATTCGTCTCCTCTTTGCGTGCTACCAGGTTGCGTTAGCCTGCTCCAGCAATTACTCATTGCCCCGGATGTCCCTACAGAAAAGGGGGATCCCGCACAACTTTTAGGCGTGTTCCCAACCTGAATGCATGCTGTGCTACGTGGCTTGCTTTGGGTTGCCTTTCCAGAAGTTTCCTAGCCAAGCAGCCCTGCCATGGCTGGGTTCGGAGGCTGCAGCTCGGCTGCCACGAGCACACGCCCGGGGCAGGAGAGCACAAAAGGATGGAAATTTCCACGGCTTTTGTTTCAGCCATAGAGGTTATGATGACTATTCACTGCTGTAGGTGTGTGCACATCGAGTATGTCTTTTTTATTATTTAAATGGGAGCCATTTTTAGAGGCAAATAACAGAAAGTGCTTACAATAAAAATAATAGGCTGGAGCAGGCTTTGTTGTGCAACGAGGAGATCAAAGAGCTCCACCGGCCACGCGGCTGAGCACTGCGAGTGAAGGGAGAGAGGGTTTCTAATTGCTAGGTAAGATTTCCTCAGCTGGTAAATATAGATGACAATCCTAGCCTTTTTACAGGAGTTTTCTCCTGCCTGTGGACTCGGTGGGGTTTGCTGTCAGTGTGAATGATGGCGGAGAACAAGCAAGAACATGAAAGGGAATCTTCAGCCAGATTTCCCTTTCTTCACCCCAAATCTTGGCCATGGGGTGGCTGTGAAGCTGGGTAGGCCCAGCTGCCAAATTCACAGCCCCCAGAAGACCAAAAGGGTTGAACCTCCAAAGAGCACAGCTCTCAGCAGTCCTCCCCTCTGCCTCACTGGTGCAGGCTGAAACGCTTCCCATCCCCACAGCCCGGGGAAAATCAAAGTTACCATTTAAATGAAGAATGCTGCTTGAGTCCTGCCTCTGTGAAGAGGTGTGGGATGCAATGTCAAGAGAAATTATAATGATTGCTACAGATGCAGCTTGTCACGGAAAGAGAAAAATGTTTCTGCATCTGATGCATGGCAGCGAGCCAGTTGGTAATGTTATATGTCCAAGTGTTTCACTTTGGCTCCGCCGGCTGGAAAGCATTCCTTAATGCTCTGCCTGGCTGTTATATTTGTCTCTCAGCTCTGCAGAATCCCATTACGAACCGTCCTTTTGCACCGTGGAAATTGTTTGGTCTCTCTGACCAGCCGTGTGAGGGAAGGAGAGGTGTATTGCTGCAATTCCTCAACATCTGTAGAAATTGCCAGCGTTACACTTCTCACTTACCTGTCCTGCCGTGGGCATTTCTCATTAAACATCGAGATGTCCTGTAAGCTGCACGAGGCAGCTGGTGACCACCTTGGGTGTTGCGGTGCTTGGGGAGCTCCTGGGGTGGCTGGCGAGCTGGGAGAGTGGCTCCTGCTTGTGGTGAGAGGCGAAGGCAGAGGGATTTGGGGTGAACTGAGGCGTTGCAGCAAGCAGATGGAATAGGAAGAGCGGGGTCAGCCAGGGAATGGCTGCCCTGGTCGGGAACATTTTCTGTGGAGGAGAAGCACGTTTTGCCCAACTCTTGATGTTGTTGTTTTCTGGCTAACATTTGGAAGAGCAGCGCTTAGAGACCCTCGCACACTGAGATTGGGGGTGTCCCTCGTGGCTCTGCCCTGACCCTGGGTGCTGTGTCTGGGCTGTGTTATTTACGGTGCGGGATGTGAGCAGTGAGGGACAAAGCGGGGGGGCGAAACAGAATCGGATGGATTTGGAACAGAGAAAGGGTGCTTGGAGAGATTTAGACATAGGAGGGAAGTGGGTTACAGGGCTGCTAAGGGAGTTTGGTACTGATAAATGTGAATTAATGTGTGCTGGGGAGAAAAGTATTCACTGCTCATAAAGCTTGCAGTGTTCTGAATTAACCGCCAGAAAGCACGTGGGCTGCTCCCCCCAGCAAACAAGCAAACAAACGAAACAAAAACCAACAGCAAGAAGGTGTTAGGGGGCAAGAGAAATTCATGGGGAATTTTTGGAGAACTGTAGACCATGTACAGTGCTGGTCAGTCTGTCCTGGGCAAGGAGGGAAAAAAGAGGCTCCGAGAAAAGAAATCAGCACGGTCCTGAAACACTCCTCTGCAGATGGTGAGTTTAAGGAGGCAAATAAGACAGCAGAAATTATAGAAGTGCAACCAAGCCAGAACAGCTGGATCAGAAATATCCTACAAGGGAAGAACAAGGAAGCTTCACAGGAACTGGGATTTGGAAATTCAGAGCAATGGAAGGGCATGGTTTTGTTCCAGACAGGTCAAGATAAACTTTGATATTCCCTTGCCCCAGGAAAATGATAACACCAGAGAGAGATCTTTTAAATGCTTATGGGGATACCAAAATTGTGGGGAACTGCTGTAGTAAATGTTAAAGTGAATGTTGTTGGCAAGAAGGCTGTTACATGTGATAAATCCAGAGCTAATTTCTGACTGGAATTGACTTGAACCTTGGGAGCACCAAGCCCCATCCAAGCCACATTGTGTCTTATTCGGGAGATGATGGAACTGGTCCATGCCTGCTTTGGGCTACAGGTGACACTTCACACTGATTTGTTGTTAAAAGCGATGACCAAAGCCGTGATAACTGCTCTCCTTTCCTCGCAGCAACACCAGGCAGCTCTGCATTGCTTCCCTCTCCATCCTGTCCATGCTCCTCTTTACCCTGGCAGGGTGGGGTTGGAGATTTGGGCTCATTCCCAAATGAAACCTTGCAGCACTGGTAACTTCTTAATACTCGAAACGTCTTAATGCATCTCATTGGCATCGTTTCTCTAAGGCAAAGGGAAGGTCTGTCCCATTGCTCCCTCCCAGTCCGTCCTGGTGCCAGCTGGTAGGACAGAGCACCCTTCGCAGGTCACCCCTCTGAAGTTCAGGTTTGCCTGTTGCAGACGTGGTCTCTGGAGGAGCTGTGGCTGTGAGCACAGCGCAGGGCTCGGTCCTTGGCACAGAGCATCCGTCCACCATCGCCAGCCCACCCGCTCCATCCAGCGCAGGGGGCTCCTGCCCCGTGCCAGACATGGTCCTGCGCACAGCTCCACCTTCCTCGCTAGCTGGGCTTCTTCACGGTGTGTTCCCAGTCATGTACTGGTTTTCTGTGTCTGTCCTAGGGGCTCCCTGATTATTTCAGCCTGTGTTTTTTAGCAACCGACTACAGACAGATGGCCATCTGGTTAGCGTTAATCCGAGGGAGGAGGCTGCCTGCTTACCTGCAGGAGAATCACTTTCCCCTCAGGATGAGTCCTGTTAACGCTGTGCTCACGTGGAGCTGAGCTGAGGACATCCAGTTCTGGCAAGAGGGGAGAAGAGGTGAAAATGGGACTGCCAGGACACATTCCCTTCTCAGCTGTCCCCTGCAGAATTGAAGGGCTTGCTTTGATTTCCGTGCCCTGGCAGGCATGGTGAGATGGAAAGTACCTGCCGTGTCCCCCAGAGAGATGGGGCAGGCCACCCCTCAGCCCCTCTACCAGCTGCCTTGGGCTTGGTTGGTCGAATTGGCCAAGTTCTCTCTTTGGGGAGATCCATTCCTTTTTAAGGTTACATTTCCTTATGGGATTTGTTGGTACCACAGCCTGTCTCCCCTCCAACATTTTGCTTTACCTGTAAGAGAGCTGAGGGCAGGATCAGACCTGTCCAAATGTTTGTTCGTGGTCTGAAGGTCCATGAGAAGTGTCCAGAAATGGGCCAAACTGTGCAGCTGAGACATGGTCTGGGCATTGAGCAGGCATTTGTTGGAGACAGGTGGTCACTGTGGCCCTAAAACCAACCACAGGGCTCTCACTGGGGTGCCTGTAGCCAGGCAGCTATAACTGGAGGAGCAGATTAATTTTATTGCGTCCACACTGCAGACTGCGAGGCAGAAAGATCTGTACCTCTGGGTCCTGCTGTTGCCTCCATCACCCCATCAGCTCGCTGAGAGGACCGAGCCCTTGCCTCGCCCTGCCTTGTCCTCCCGGGGGTCGTTGGTTGCCCACTGTGCAGCAGAGCTTCAGCCCCCCCGTGACACCTGCAGCAGGAGGTGCTCTGCAGCAGCTCTGAAGATTTGCCCTAAAGATGAAAACCAAGCAGTGGAGGCCCAGGCAGGAAGAAAACATTTCTTTCATCCTTCCCAAATGACCGAACTGGTGGAGTACTGGCTGTACTGGGACCCGCACAGATCACGCCAGGGAATTCACAAGGTGGGTTACAGAGATCCCAGTCCCACGCAGGGCACGGCTGCTTTGGAACTTCCTTCTTTTATAACCCAGCATCTGCGGCTCTGCCACGCTGCTTTACAAGGCAGAAATCCAATTCCTGAAGGGATGGAAGCCAAAGTTCAGCACGGAGCGTTATGCCCTGATGAGGGTGTTGTATTAATGCCAAGTGGAAGAGCAATATCTCCGCTGATTTATAGGATGTGTGCATGTGTGGCTAAGCAGCATGGCTCTGTAAATATGCTAACCTGGTGATTATTTGTTTTGTGGCAAGGACCTGCTCTGCCAGGCTGGCTGCGGAAGGGGCTGTCCTGTGGAGTAGCACAAGGTCTAGCACGGGGGATTTTTAAAAGTAATTTTTCTCCGGCTTCTCACGGTCCCAGAGATGAGATGTGACCTAACACAACTTCCTTGCTGTGAATTTCCACAGAATTTAAGAGGAGAAAAAGCCTGGATCTGCTAGGATCACACAGATGTGCACTGCCAAGCCACATCCTGCAAGGAAGGGTTTGTGTCTCCGTGTCTGTACACGCTGCTGTTGTGCGGTCGTGTCCTCAGGTTTGCACAGAAAAATGTGTCCGTGTAAACCCTGCCTTTCGACTTTGTGCTTCAGCTTGGAAATCCAGGACTAAGTTGAGCCCCTTTTGAAAACGTAGGTTTCATGATCCGTAATGGGTAACTGGGGCTGGAATTCTCCCCGGTGACAGCTCGCCTCCTCCCCTTCCCCTGTACTTTCTCCGTGAAGCAGCAAAGCCGGGCACAGCACAGCAGATTGGGTCCGGTCCGCGGCAGCTCGGCCGCGCCGAGTTGTTTGAGCCGCTCAGCGGTTAGCACAGCGCTTCTCTGCGAGTGGCAGCGCCCACGAATCCAACATTGATTTTTACTCTGGCCCATGAACGGGCAAAGGGCTTAGTTACTGCAGCCTGGTTCTTGCTCCCATGCCCTCTGGGTGAGGCTGAAGCCCACCCGCGGCCCTTGGAGGTGGGTGCATGGAAGCGGCTCCCTGCCTGGGGGCAGTCGGGAGCGGAGCCCTCATGAAAATTGTAAATCCCATTCCACTGTATTCCCGTTTTTGCAGTGTTTTTGTAGCGCAGGAAGCTGGCCATACGATCACAAGGACTAGGTGTGAGGAAGCAGCCAGCAATGCTTTAGCACCCAGTCAATCACTTGGCACACTCGGATACCCCACGAATAGTGGTACCCCACGAATAGTGGTACCCCACAAATAGTGGTAACTGGGCTTCGGCGGTAGCTTACGTTTAAAGTTCACCAGGGAAAAATTAGACGAATAACTACAATTATTGCTGTAGTGAGATGGTTCCTTTATAGTACATAATCTACTGTAATTTTAAAAACATGGATCATTAAAATCAATACATATTGCAACCAGACTTCATGAGCTCGAGTCTCACTTCACAAAGACATGTCAGTCTTATCAAGAGCTGAGAGCCAAAGTTACGAAAAACAGCCTTAGCTCAAGGAAGGCTGGGCTTAATATTTCCTCCAAGAAACCTTTTTCTAGCTCACTTCTTCCCTGTGTCGATCACTGGATAGAAATGCAAGTATTTAACATGAGCGTAGCAGATTTCTGCAAAATTCAGCATGGAAATAGGGCAGCCAACAGCACCACTAAGCACACGAGACGTGAGCAGCGTCTTGTTTATGGGGTTGTAACCAGCTTCCGCGCACAAAGCTCGGCTTTATAGCCCAAAGCCTCAGCCGGGAGCATGGCTCAGGGGCGCTTCCAGAGGACCTGTGCATGCCAGCTCAGCAACAGTACAGCAACACCTGAATAGCACTCCGTGGGGAAAACTGAGGGCACCTGGCCACACTGCAAATGGACATTTAGGTGGCTTCAAAGCCCAAGAGACTAAAAACATGCAGACGGAAGGAGGAGAAATCCGCTGCCGTGATGGAGATGGGGCTAGAGGCACTGAGTGTAGACAGTGCGGGACGGTCTGACAATGGAATTCTGAAAAGTCATTAAGGGATAGTAGCTTGCAGAGCCCTTAGGGGAAAAAAATAAAGAAATACCAGGTTTTGCATCTGAAGCCAAAAATAAGGTTGCCAGGTACTGGGCAGTGACATGTTGAGTCATGAACAGAAAAACCACTAAGCAATGAGCCTGGCCATTCTGTTAAAAACATTGCAAATCTGGAAAATGCCAACGGTAATAAAACAGCCTTGTGGAGTGAGAGACGGGGTGGGAGGCACTCGCCCAGCCTGAATTAGTCACCCGGCTTTCTTTGGCAGTGGAGAGGCAGAGGCTCTTCTGGAGTGTATCCCATTGGGCCTGCCTGAAATATTGCTGTGGGATGGAGCGCGCGTCTCTGCGGGGATTTGGGGAGAGCTGGACACCCAGCTCCAATGCACTAGCCCACATTTTAGGTGCCTGAATTTGCACAGATGTTGATTTTTCCAGCTATTCAGCCGAGAGGAGCAGTTGCACGTAACAAGTGAAGGTTAACAAACTACTTTGTGTTCTGTCTACTTGCACCGTGCCGAAGGAACGGCTGAAGCGGAGAGCGTGGTCCTGCCGTGGGCAGTGCCGGGCTGCGCGGTGCTGCAGCTCTGCCCTGCGGGGTGGGATGGCCGCGGAGGGGAACCGTGTTCACGGGCAGGGAGCATCCTCTGGGGACACGAACACAGCCAGCACGTGTCCTGCCCTTGGGGCAGTAAGGGATGTCAAGGAGTTAGGGGAAGTACCAGGACACCCTGGCAGATGGCATCGCCGGTGTGAGAAGGTCCGGTCGTGTGCAGCCGTGGGGGATTGGGGACAGCTTGAACTCTGCTTTGGTCCTGGGGCCTTGAGCAAGAACCTGGAAAGAAAATGTTTATATTGTCTGTGAGGCTGGGAGGTCCCGCAGGAGCAAAGGGGGATCCGTCTCATCTGGGGTCAGGAAGAAGAAGCTGCGAGCTGAACGGAGCCAGGAGCAGTTTCCAGTCTGTGTGAATGCAAACTGCAGGGCTGGGGGAGCTGCGGCAGAGCCTGCAGGAGCTCAGCCCCTCCTCGGGGACCCAAAGCCCGGGTCTGGGAGCAGAAGGGGGAGCGGGCTGAGTCAGGCACTGACATCACGGAGCGCTGCAGCTCTGAGGCTCACGTCAGAGCTGAGCCGCGTGGTTACAGGAGGCTGCCTGGCTTTTGGTATTCCAGGAGAGCTGCTGCAGGGGCAGAGAAAATTATTCATGGATCAAAAAAGAAAGGCATTAGCAGTACAAAGTGTCATGATTTCCTCTGTTCTACCGCAAGGTTGAAACAAGATGCCAGCTGCAGTACATGAGAAACAGCTTGAAGAAACACCAGCAGAAATACACTGATTATTCTTGAAAGCCCCTTGCAATTCAAGCCGGGGTATCACTTACTAATTTGTGGGGAAGTGCAGCGGGTGCACGGCCCTCCGCTGACTCGCAGGCGGCTGATCTGCAGCAGGAGGCACCGCTGCAGAAGAGCGTGACAGTCGCGTGCTCTCTGTCACTGGAAATCAAGGCTGGAAACAAACAGAGGAGCTGCCAGCGACCAAGCCACGATTAAGAGCTGCCAGGCCAGCTTTTTGTCTTAGGGAAATATTAAAAAAAAAGAAAAAAAAAGGAGTGTAAAGTTGATAGAGGAGATCGTGGTTCCTGCCATGCACAGAGGGGAATAGAGGAGAGAACAATCTTCTCATGGGGAGTCAAATTCAGATCCCGACAAGCAAATGCTGTGCTGAATGTTGGGTGCCGTGGTGAAACCATACTTTAAAAAAAAGCAGCAAATACAAAAATTGTTAATGCCTGAAATCTCTTACCAGGGTCTGAACAATTGTGGGTGTTAGATTTTGGCAGGGTATTGCCAGCGAAGCCGTGGGTTGTTGGCACGAGTCTGCCGTGTCTGACAGCAGAAGAAAGTCACAGCAGGTAGAAAAAACTTGCAGGTGTCTGCCGGCGGTACCTGTGAATGCCTTCCAGGGGTATGAAAGTGTGGGTAGCTCGTTACAGGCAGAAGCACGTATGGAAGTTGCTGTCCTTGACACTGGGTCTAAAAACCTTCAAGTGACCCTAAGGCCATTCAAATGCCTTGGTGCGGCCGTAACTGTGTGATGAGGATGTTTTGCTAAAGGTACCCCTAAGCGAACAGGCCGACTTTGCCGTGTACGTGAGAATGTCCTGGCTGTCTTTTGTGGCAGCTGGGGGGGAAATGTTTTAACTTACAAACTCAGCCGACGTTACGTGGTGCCGCTGAAAAGCCGCAGATGCAGCATCCCGCGATGCCGCTCTTACAGCCTCTGCTCAGAGCAGGACTGTGCTTTGAAATGAAAAAGTTCAGTCTTAAAATAGAAAACCACACTGAATTATACAGCCACTTGATAATTATTTTTTGAGCGCTGCTGCTGAAAACGCCCCATCAAAAGACAAGAGTGCCATCAGGCTACCGCGCCCAGGGAGCTCACTTCCAGCTGCATTTTATTTCCTAATTTTGGCCAGTCTTTTGGCAAGACTCGATGTGGGGGAGTAAATATTTACAGCTCTGCCTCACCACTTCCACCTCTTGTGCAGTGGAGCATCGTGCGGGGCACCCATGGGTGCCACCTCAGGGCATGCTGCATGCTCGGTGGCAAACAGGAGGGAAAGAATATCCGCCCAGTATTAATTATCACTAGGCAAGTTTTGCCTAATTGCATTGTCTCTCTTAAGGCGACGACACAAATATTTATGAGTGGGACTTTTTAATTCTCATTGTAATCAGTGACACAAATAGGTAACACCTTCAAAAAGAGTTAATAAAAATGTGTAAACACAGGCTCGAGCACAAACTATCGAGCAGTGTGCAGTAAAACATTCCGGTGTTTATTGTATTAATTGAATATTCATGAGATGCCAATTTAAATTACAGTTCACAACTGTTGCTGTGTCTAATGAATAATTTAAACAAGTGTGGCCAAAGAGATTTCAACGCTGCATTAGCAAACTGCAAGGGATTAAGCAACAGAGAATTTATAATTAGCTTTGTATATCCTATAATAAATTCATTGGAAAGATGGTTTTAATTATCCCACATGTTAATTCAGAATTGAGTGCATTCATTTTCGATCGAACAGTAACCCTTTCTTCCCAGGTAATGTATTTCTTCTTCGTTTTCTACATGCCAGGAAACTGCAAGTGCAGAAATTGCCCATCCTTGCACACTCTGTCTGGTGACACGGCAGTTGCACCGCGGCCCCGGGCTGCAGGGGGCTGCACATTTCGCACTCAGAGCTGAGGATGCTCAGAGCGAGGCCAAATCCCTCCCCAGGGGTCGGGATCCCTGAGTCCTGCTCCTCCCGGGTCTGTCTGCTGCTGCGTGTCCTCTTCGATGCTCTTACGGCTACTTGGGAAGTGCTGTCTGCTCTGGGAAAACACGTCTGCAAAAGTGGTACGAGTTTTTGGCAGTCATCTCCTATAAGCAGCCTTAAGTTTTCGTTTGAAAGCAAGGATGTGCGACAATAAAATGCTGAAGTTCAAGCTGAGCTTGCTGCAGCTGTTTTAGAGCAGAACTGCAGCCCGGTGGGGTTTGCTGAGTCTGGGAGAAAACTATCAAAGTGGAATTGGAAGCAGAACGCTTTTCTCTTGGAAACTCGTAGGAAGGCTTTGTGCTGCCGCGGGGTTCCTTGCACGTGGCCGAGCTGTAGTGGAAACAGCTGAAACTTGGGAGAACCGAGCTGTGGGAGATGTCCTGATGACAGAGGGCTTTTCTCCTTGGCAAGCTCACCAAGTGCTTTTTCTGCAGGAGACAGGCACGTTCGCCTCCAGCGGTGCAAGGGGAGCAGCCCTGTGCTGCGGCACCTAGAGGGGAGGTGAAAGGGGACGGCGATGTCCTCAGAGCAGAGAGAGCTGAGTCCTGATCAGCCGCGACCCCCGTGGAGGTGCCCAGCCCTTCGGAGGGCGAATATTTTCTGTGCTCACCCTTCCTCACCTCCCGTCCTTGCTGCATGGTTCGCTTGCTTTCAGAGATCCTACTGGAGATGTTCCCCTTGACTGCGGGCCCTGCTCCATCTGTCAGGTCAGGGCATTGGGTCCGGAGCCAAGGAGGAGCTGCTGCAGGGGCCAGGGCTGTCCCAGGCAACCTCCAGCCTTCCCCTGAGCCTTCAGGTGCTGCTCCAGTGCCTCTGCCTGTGGGTGGCTGGTGTTATTTAAGTTGATAAATGTGTGGCATCAGCGTAATGCAGTACGTTGTCATGGACATTTATTGATTGAACCCTGGGACTCCATTGATCAAGCTCCCCAGGGCTGGCTTGTAATCCCGGTGGAAAAAATCAAACCTGTATTGGGGTCGTGTGTTACTCGAGGTTTTCCACCAGTGCGTTATATGTTTTGGGAGGGAAGTGGTTTCGCTGGCCCAAATCCCAACCATTTCCTGCATTAAATGAAGACTGGAGGTAGGAGTGCCTGTTACTGTGACAATCCTGTTTGGGCAGAGCCAAGCCCCATTAAATACAGCGTCGTTCACCTCCAGGAGTTTGCTCTGTTAATGCTGGAAGGAGATAAAGGAATCTCTTGGGTGCCTGTCACTCATCACAAAGAGGCCCGGTAGGACGGGCACACTGCTGAACCAAGCAGCCTTTCTCCTGTCCTTAATGCAACACAGCTAACCCAATAAAACCTGCTGCACAGCGCAGGCGGCACAGCAGCTCCAGTTAAGGTTGGTGCAGGAGCCTAAATAAACACTCCCAAACGCTGTATAGCTTTAATTCTGCATTTATGTTGGGTTTTGCATGTCTGTAATTTGTGCTGGAATAGCATCTGTGGTTATATTAGCTACTGAAAAAATGAGAAGGGTTTGCTGTTGGCAGGAGTCGGAACAGGAGTTACCACATCTGGCTCCTGTGGCAGGAGCCGATGCTCAAGTTTCTCTTCTCTGCTACCTCCTGCAATTAGTTTTGCGCACACAGCATCATTTGGGCTTTTTGCACCTATTTTAGAAGTGTTTAGCATTTGCTCTAATTAAAGACGAGCAAATAACAGGCTGTGCCTTCTGCTAATGGTTTATGTGATGCAGCAAAGTCACCGCAGAGCTTGCCGCCGGCGGAGGTTCCCCTCGGCAGAGCAGATCTGCGTTCTGCTGGCGGGGAGCTGATGGGCAGGGCATTCGCTTGCCTGTCTCACACGGCTCTGGCAGAGCTGGATTTTCAAACTCAAGTAGTTTCTCAACCAGCATTCAGCCTCAGAAGCATCCTCCTTCCCTGGGTGATGGTCTTCCTGATCATGAGGGACTCGTACGAAACACTTATTAGAAGCCAGCACAATAATCCCAGCCGCGTTCAGCCACAGAGAGGCACGAAGTTGGGGGTCAGACAGGGGGCAGCTCACCGTGGGTGTGCTGGGGAGGTGATGTGCTTTGTGTGCAGGTGTGGTACCAGCGCTGGGGGGCTCGGCTCTTCCTAATACTGCTGGCATTTCTTGTGGTA
Organism: Oxyura jamaicensis; assembly: GCF_011077185.1. Lineage (NCBI taxonomy): Eukaryota > Metazoa > Chordata > Aves > Anseriformes > Anatidae > Oxyura > Oxyura jamaicensis. The sequence goes on from NC_048912.1 coordinate 4,692,372, forward strand.
CTTGAAAGGTGGGTTGTTAAACTTTCTGATAAATAATTAAAAAAAAGCTTTTAAAATTCATTCACAGAGTTTAGTCCCACAGGGATGATTTCTCTGTGTAGTCTTCCCATTTTCCTGTTGTGTTCCAAAATTATTTTTTTCTTCTTCTTCATCTTCTTCTTTTTTAATGCTCTGTGCAATAAAACTCGGAGGCCTGTCATTACTTTTGAGTGTATTGCTTTATGTGAATGCAATATCTAAAACATCTGTGAAGAGCCAGGAGAGACATAAAGCGAAGTGAACCGCGCTGTGCAGAAGGGCCCCAGTAATCCACGGGAGCCGGGAGGTGCTGCAGGAGCTGGCGGGGCCGGCACAGCCGGGGTGCTGCCATGCCGTGGGGCTGCCTCTGCGGGTCCCGGGGGAGCGGGAGGTGCCCAGAAACAAAGCCCAGGAGCTGCACAGCTCCTGCATTGCCCAGTGTCTTTCTCCACCCAACGTTAAGGTCCCTGCCCCACTGCCGGGCTGGGGATGTGCGCAGTCCTGGTAGGTACAGGGACAGGGACAAGCAACAGGGCGTGATTAAGTGCAAGACTGCTCCCACTGAGCTTCTGGATGGTAGAAAGCCCATCTCCTGTACTCATCGTGCTCCTTTTTCCATTTTGCTCCTTCTTTGTGTACTTTTTTATTATTTGTTTTAGTTTTTTGTTTGTTTGTTTAGTTTTATTTTTGGTGGTGGTGGTCTTTTGACTTTGTCAACTGTTGCGTAGGAAATGTAAATGGATGCCCAATCCATTCTTTTCTGAGAAATTGAATTATCGTTGTCTGGCCGGCCCCTCTGCCTTGCTAGGAGTGCCAGGAGTGCCAAAGTGTTTGCAGAGGCAGAGCCCACGGAGTGGGACTTGCACCCATCTCAGCAGTTCAAAATCTTAAAAAGGAGGCTCAGCTGTAATTCAAGACCTGCAGTAACTTAGAATCATCGAATCATAGAAAAATTAAGGTTGGAAAAAATTAAGGTTGGAAAAGACCTTCAAGATATCTGGTCCAACCATCCCCCTGCTACCAATGTCACCCACTAAACCATGTCCCTAAGCACCACGTCCAGCCTTCCCTTGAACACCCCCAGGGACAGGGACTCCACCACCTCCCTGAGCAACCCGTCCCAATGCCTGACTGCTCTGTCTGAGAGGAAATGTCTCCTCATTGTTTTAATGGTTGAAGAGTAGTGCTCTTTGTTCAGTTCTTTAACTGTTGAAGAGTAGGGGCATGACGTTTCCATTTTTCCAACCAGGGACATCACCCAAATGCCAGGACTTTTCAGCTCAGACAGAGGGAGGCTTGCCAGTTCCCTCAGGACCCTGGGATTCATGTCATCAGGTCCCATAGACCTGAACGTGTTGAGATTCATCAGGTGGTCTCCAACCTGCTCTTCACTTCCAGCGGGTGGGACTTTGATCCCCCAGCCTCCATCTTTGGGTTCAGGGAAATGGAAGACTTGGGAAGCCCGTCTGCCAGAGCAGACAGAGGCAAAAAAGTTGCTGAGTGCCTCAGCCTTCTCCATGTTGGTCGGTACCAATTACTCAGCTATAGAAACTCACTCCTAACAGAAGAAATTAGCCACCTAGAATCGCTCACACTGCCATTTTCACCCCTCAGTCTATTTTCACAAGTGTTAAAGGTGCATGGTGGACCTCAGGGACTCCTTCAGCAGCCCGGAGGGAGCTGTGTCCTCTCTTGTGCTGTTCCTTGAGGCTCTGTGCAGGAGATGCCACCTCTCACACAAGGGCTGAGGGATGGGAAAGAAGAACTCACAACCCCTGAGAATTGGCAAGAGTTGTTTATTGCCGGGACATCTTGCAGGAAAGCGTGTGGGATGTCCGTGGTGGTTGGTGGCTCCAAGCTAATGCCTGGGCTGGGGCCTGAGCAACGAGCAGGGAGCTGGGCGGGCACTGCTGCGATGCTGTTGGTGCTCTTGGATGTCAGAGAGCAACGACATGCCGTGGGAGTCCCAGGTCTGATCTGCCTGAGGTGGATCCACCCACATTGGTTCCTCCACATCTTCTGGTGGATCCATCTCCACGGGCTCCATGGTGTTTGGCAGAAGGATAAGCCAGTCTTTGCCCCATGTGCACTGGATTGCACGGCTGAGGAGCAGGTCTGCAGCCAGAGGTGACCTGCAAGGCACAGCCAGGGACCCTCTGCAGCAATAGGTGACCCTGGGAAGCACCCAGCAAGCCCCACTATCGAGACATTTATTTGCTTATGTTTCAACTATGGATTCTGAATACACCTTCCTGCCGGTATCTCTGGGATTACAAAGTTAAAAACAAAAAATAAGAAAAATATGAGGTCAGGTTGATGGTTGGATGTGATCATCTTGAAGGTCTTTTCCAACCTAAAGGATTCTGTGAAAATGGGATGGATAAATAGGTCTCACGCTGGGGAGATTTTCCCCTTTCTTCCCCTGTGGATATCTTTGCCTCTCCCCTATAATGCAATAAAAGCACTGCCTGGGATGGTTTGTCTGCTCCTCCGGCCATCCAGAGCATGGGGACATTTGGAGCAGTGGGTCTCAGCCCCCCAGGCCTCGCACTGCAGCGATTTCTCATCCACCCCCTTTGCTGCTTCTCACTGACTCTTGCCAGCACACACAAAAGGATGTGACGAATTATTAAGCTTTATACCCCCGTGGGGTGGCAGGGGGCTCGGGACCTGGTGCTCTTCGATATTTTTCTGTTACATGGAATCACAGAATCATCTAGGTTGGAAGAGACCTCCAAGATCACCGAGTCCAACCTCTGACCTAACACTAACAAGTCCTCCACTAAACCATATCACTGAGCTCTACATCTAAACGTCTGCCTTGGGGACGTGGTGGTGTCATGCCTGGGTGAGCAGCAATTGCCTTCTTCTACAAGTGGTTTTAAACAAAAACACTAAATAATGTACTCAGAAAACACACTGGAAATTAATGGAATAGATGATTTGCAAAAGTTTACTGAATTATCAGGCTTGTTCTTTAACCATAAAATAATGTACTTCAAAAAAAAAAAAAAAAAAGAGCACAGGGGATGGGCTGAAACCTCGCAATACTTTGGTCTTAAGCAGCAATGTGCCAGCTGTGGTGGTGGTGCTGGGATGGAGCACCATGGTGCAGCCAGCTTGAGTTTGTCTTCCAAAACCGAGAGGCACCTTTCAAACCATACATTTGTCCTGGCACCTGGGTGGCACGTCGCGGGGGTGGCAGCTGGACCCCTTGTGGGCTCCTCTGCTGCACAAGCCCGTGATCCTACTCTGGTTGGCAAACAACTGTGATGGACAGTTGTATCACATGAAAACAACAGAATTCAGTTTGTGCCTTTTGGCTGTGCCCTTCCAGCACGGGGAGCGATGGGAATATTAATGAGGGATATTTCCCGTTTGCCGAGCAGTCTCCATCCTGTTTTGCACTGCTGTTCTCACCCAGAAGTTACTGTAATCTTCATAACGAGGTGTTAATTGTGTTCGGAGGACTCTTTCTCTCCGTAATAGCAGGATATCGTGCCACTGGGTCACAGGCTGTCACAGTGCTGGGGGCGGATTGCCAGGCAGGTGCCTTCCAAGCCCAATCCTCCGTCCTGCCTTTCCCACCTGCCAGGGAGCTTGTCTCCGGGGACAAACAGGCAGCTCCCTCTCACTTGAAGGGATAACTGGGCTCATGTCTGAGATGCTGAACGTACAGCCCGTATTTCCAGGCCGCATTCAGGCACGGTGTTTGCAGAGCGTGGAGGCATGGTCCAGGCAGCTGGTGAGGAGCATGGAGATAGAAGGCTTCTCTCTCCCTTCCTCCTAGGTAGGGCACAAAGCTGTCGTTAATGTGCCAGGAAGGTTTTTGCGTGGTTTGGTGTTACTATTCTTAAGCGACACAGTATGCTGGTCACTGCTGCTTTGATTAAGGAGGGGAACTGCATTGGTGCTGAGTCCCCACCAGCTCGTGCAGAGGTGGTCGAGGCTGGAAGAGACATGGAGCAATTTATGTAGCGCTAGAAGCAAATCTAGTGGATTTGTTATCCTCTAGCAAATCTGGAGGACACAGACAGATGCCACTGAACCAGGAGAAGCCCTGGGAGCCCGCTCTGGGGTTGTCTGCGTGGCTTGGTGGTGGAGCTTTGAGCTCCCGAGCAGTAGGTTTGAAGCTGCCAGTATCAATTAGAAAGGTCGGGGGTTCAAATTAGACAGCATTTAAAGCAGACCATAAAACTGTCTTTTCTCAAATATATCTGCTCAAATCCTCTTTAAGTTAGCACATCGAGCTAGTTTGTCTGGCTTGAAATAACTGAGCGAGGAGCTCTCGGTACCACTGATGCTGATATTCAGTAATTCCTGGAATACTGGGGAGGCTCCGGAGGACGAGAAGAGAGCTAATGTGCAAATATTTAAAAAGGGAAACAGAACAGCCCAGGTAATTACAGCCCTGTCAGTCTGCCATCAATCCTCAGCAAAATAATGGAGTGGCAGATCCAGGCCTCAATTAATAAAGAATTAAGGGAAGGTAATATAATTAATGCCAATCAACATGGGTTGATGGAAAACAAATCTTGTCAAACTAGCTTGATATCTTTTTTGATGAGATTACAGGTTTGGGTGCTAAAGGTAACAATGTTATCATAATGTATTTAGGCATCCGCAAGACATTTGACTTGGAAGCACAAAGTGTATTGAGAAAGTTAAACAATGCAAAAAATCAACGTTACGCGCATGTGGTAGATCATCAGCTTGTCACTGCTCCTTCCCGGAGTTTGTTACACATTTGCCACTGAAACCATTAAATAATCACCAGTGAGATTTGTAGATGGTGCAGCAAGTAGGCAAGAAGTGACAGAGGTGCAGAGCTTTCTGCATGGCCCAGTAAACTAACCACATGGTTGTGCTGTCCCACCTGCAGGAGGGAACAGTGTTTGGAGATGAAGACCCTTCTCTTTGGAGATGGCTCTGGGAGGGTGGGGAGCACCCATGCTGGCTGCCAGACTGTGAAACTGAGAGCTGTGCATTCAAACGTGCCCTAGAGCAAGTCTGTGCCACAAAAATATGTTCTTTACATCGTGAATGTGGGTTCGCTCTCTTTGTTGCCTGGCTCTGGAGATGCTCCTTACAAACCGGTAACTGTAAAACTTCTTCCTGGGTTTGATGAAGAAAAACTGCAATTCTGATACAGTTCCCAAAAACGTCCTTGTGCCCAATCCCCCAGAGCAGGCACCGGGTGCACAGGGGATGCTCAGCCCCAGCATCCCAGGGGGAGGCGCAGCCGCAGCCAGGACCCCCCCTGCATGCAGAAAGGCTCTGCCGTGGGATGGGTGCCCCCCAGCCCTTAAAAAATGAACTGCTTCCTTCTTAAATCCCCTGCTACTCTTGCCCTCATATTCATAATAGGATGATCAGTGGAACCAAAAATGTGGCTGTTACTTTAAAGGATAAATTAGTTTGACTCTTAACTCAATAATTAAAACTGTTATGGCTATGAGCCTGCAGGGATAATGTACTATTATTATAGTCATTTGTTTCAATTAAATGCTTACTGATTTTACAATAGCAGCTGGGCACCTGTGTGAGATAGCTATTACTCTGAACAAGACATCTCAAATTCCAGCAGAAATTTGTCACCGCACTAAAGCATTTTACATAGACCATGAAAGTTTATTAGGAGCAGTTACAAATCGGGAAGAGGAGGGGTGGTAATTGGGGATATATTTTCTTATCAGCTTCCCTCTCTCCCTCTCCCTCTCTCTTTTTTAAGTAAATCATCTTTAAGCATTTCAGCTATGGTGATGCATTTACATTTAAACTTCAGTACAGGAAAAAGCCTGCTGGGAAAACTTGGCTTCAAAGCTGTTCAGCAGCTGATTTCTCTCCCTGGTTGCTTGTGATTGTAATGGCTTGTTCTCAGGAGCAGACCCAAGGGTCCCCAAACCACAACCTTGAGCCTCACCGTAACGGCGCTTGGGTGCCCGTGCAGCAGAAGGGTGGCTGGCCCCTCTCCGTGGAGCGCAGAGCCCGTGCCGTTTGTCAACCCGTTCTTCTCTCCTTAGGATTATCCGGAGCCTTTATAGGACTGATATGCATATTCATTAAAAAAAAAAAAGAAAGAAAGAAATATTGTGGGAAAAAAAGAAGCCGTCTTTGAGTTAGCACAGCCTTTGGGAATCTGCTAAGTAAGATGCGCTTAATTACTTCAGCTATGACTACAACACATTTCTCTCCTGTCTCCTCCGAGATGTAAAGCAGCTACTCAGTGTAGGCTGCAAATACGCCCCGGGCGTGCGTCAGCATCGCACGGTGACCTTGTTGCACTGAGTGGTGCACAGCACAGGCAGGATCGGACCCAGCTCTGGGACCACCCCTCCTGGTGGCAGAGTTAATCGTAGTTGTATATAATTAACACGTGCTCTTGGTGGGCTCTGCTGGGGTGCCGTGCTTTGCCAAGGTCACAATTTCATTTGTCATTTGCTGAGCTAACAGGGCCATTTGCTGCAGGGAGCAGCTCTGAGCCCTGCCCGAGGTATCTCCTTCCTTGGGGCTGTCTGGGGTTGTCCACGACTTTGGGTGCACACTGACAGCCCTACAGCAGCTCAGCATGTGCAGGGTCTTAGAGCAGGACTAACCCTTTCCCTAGCTTGAGCGAGGGTCGTCACCTCCAAAAAGCTCCCAGAAGAAGTGCTGGGGCAGCTCGCCTTCGTTCCCACCCTGAACATGTTAAATTTGGGGAAGACAAATGGCTTTTCCACCGTGCGCCCTCTTCTGTCCTGAGAGCATCAGTGCTGCAGTGAACGGGGGCCAGGAGATGTGGGCAGGGGCTCTGGGCAGGGGGCAGCTGGCATCTTGCTTCAGAAACTGTTTCTTTATTGAAAAATGGGAAATGGAGAACGGTTTAGAGAGTGGTAAATGGCGGGGCCAGATCCTGCCCTTCCCTGGACAGACCTGCTGGCCAGAGAGCCCGGAGGTGGGGGAGAGGGAGGACTGGGGGCAGAACCAGCAAAGTTTATAAGGTCATATTTATAGCAAAGGTTATAAGTAAAAATGTCTCTTTTTAATGATGTATAGATACAGGCAACTGTATGGGAGGAGGCTTTGGGGTGTCCCAAAAAAATGCTGGTACAGTTGGGTTTCTGTCAGCAAGAGGCTTCTTCATGGATGCTGTGGGCCAGGGCTCAGGTTTCCCTCTTTTCCTATGAATTTTCATAAGCATTTACAGCACGTGTCCCATATCCATAATTGCACTCCCGGACTTGTTCTGCTCTGTTGCATAAATATCATGCACTGTAAAGAAAAAGTGTATGATTACATATTTAATGGATAAATGGAGCCGTTGTGGTCTATTGGCCTCATAATAAAAGTTTCAGAAAAATTGTCTTAATACAGTATTTACCCAAGAGACTGCCATGGCTGCAAATACAAATGTGCTATTTAAATTTTTTAGATTTTTTTTAAGCCACAACTCATAGCCTTCCCCATGTCTAGAACACCCGTCTTCTAAACTTTTCCTTCATTTAAATTTAAAACAAGAACAATCAAATATTCTTTTCCTTAGCAGCGAGCAGATCTCCTTGGACATGAGAGGTCTGGATTAAACAAACAAAATCTGAGACAAACATACCTTCACCACCACCAGAATTGGGAAAGGAGCCTGCTGCTCGAGGGCAAATGGGTGCCAACCCTCTTTGCCACCTTGCAGGCTCCTCATCACCACCTGTCCCACCCTGGCCATTCCCATGGCATTTGTGAATTCAATTGCCAACGCAGGAATCCCCTCTCCCATGCACCCCGCACTGCCGGAGCCCTCTGCCCATCCCCACCTTGCTTTGCTGCAGCATACAGGCCCACGATGTCTTTTTGGCCAGGATTTCCTGTGTTGCATGTTGCAAGGAAAGGCCAAAGCTTTGCAGTCAGGCAGCTTTTAAGGGTGCTTAAAACTTCCACGGATCAGGAACCCGCGAGTTTCCTTGGCTGCACAGCGGAGCAAAGCCAGCCCTGCTGTTTTTGCGCACACGCATTTTCCTGCTAGCACCAGGACGGCAGTGCAGCGTGGCCCCCGAGCCAGCCCCGGCCAAACTCCTGCTACTGTTTAAATGCAAGGTGTGCTTTTCTTCCTGCAAGTTAAATCCCCGTGCTTTGTAATTAGTGCAGCAACTGGGCAGAGCTAGGAGAGGCAGCTCCACTAACGTGCACTCCTCTACCGACAGAGAATCCGAAAGGCAGAGCGGAGCATGCTGCCTGGTGTTGTGCAAAGCTCTTGATTCCTGACCTGCAGCACTAAATCTGGTTTTGCATTGGGATTTATTTCCTCTGAAGCCTGCCGAGCCCTCACAGGTCTTCCCTGGGTTTCTTTCTGTATGTGGTGCTAATGGAGTTGGCAAGCCTCCCCTGTTAATGAGAGATTGCACCTCAGCAGGCTTATCGGAAATGAAGGTTGTTAATAAATAAAGCCTGGGTCTTTAAGCTTGTGTTAACATTAATCAGATTAATATAAAAGGGGAAAAAACACTGTTTCAGCGGGGTTTGCTTTCCCTCCTGCTGCCTCCCTGTGCAGTTGGATTCGGCCATGCAGAGGGAGGCAGCTCGGAGCCCAGGGCCGGGGGCTCTCCGCCGGGGTCAGAGGGATGGGTCTGGATGTGGGTCTGCGCTCAGCAGACGGGGGCAGCCCCAAACCTTCTGCAGTACGGCAGGGGCTGTCCCCATCCCAGCTGATCTGCCCTCCTTGACCCTTGCAAGGGTTTTTTCTGTTCCCATCCGACCCAACCACTTAAACTCTGGTTTGTCCTGTGGCATTTTGTTTTATGCCCCACAAGTTATTATTATTACTTTGTCCAGCTTAGCACTCTGCGCCTCTCGTCAGCCATGTGTGTGTGTGTTTCGTTTTCCTTCTGAATCGTTCAAGGCTGAGCAGCCTTGCAGCCTTCTGCTGGTGGATGGTGCCCTGTCCCCATGTCCCTGCAGCTGTGTGCCATCAGTCACCGCAGGCCCCTTAGACATCCCCTCACTCCTGCGTTATGGGAACAGCCAAGGGGGAATTAGGGATAAATTGGCATTTCGGGGCCATGTTCTCTCCTCTGTCTTCTCTCCCCACATGCACACACCTACATTGCCTCTCCTTGTCTCATCTTGAAACCGTACCAGGCAGCCAGGAGGTCTCGTTGCCCTTCTCTGGTTGTTACTCTTCCACCCTCCATGTGAGTGGGATCAGGACCGAGAGCAGTATTTAAAATCACAAGAGCAGGCGGTGACTGCCGGCAGAGCTTGTCCCGACACCTTGGGGCATGCTGTGGTGCTCGCTGGCCTGGGTACATGGGGACCTTCATGCCTGGGGGCAGCACCACAGCTTCGGGCAGGCTGAAGTGGGGACCTGGGGCTGAAGCCAGATGAGTAAATATTGTCCAACCTGTGCAGCTGCTGGCAGCCAGTGCCAAACGATGCTCAGAAGGGCACACCGGGGGTCCCTGGCCTCTGACGCTGCCTCGCTGACTGGGGCTGGGCCGCCAGCCACCCCACAGCCCCACCACAACGCCGGTGAGCAGCGATGGCCTTGTGTGCAGCAAGGCTCAGCCTCCAAAGCTCCCAGGACGTGGTGACACTCTCACGTCTCCCTTTGGTTTGGCCCCAGATTGCTCCTTCCTGAACATTTCTTTCTGCCCCCTGGTAGGTGCCACTGGTCCCTGAGGCATAACGATATAACAACTAAATGGCAGTGTAACCGATCAGTGAATACAATTTTTAATTACAAAGTGATATTCTCCTCCCTCAGATCCAGGAGATGGTCCACTCGGACGCCACGTCCTACGAGTCCAACCGACAAGTGCCCCTGCTCAACCGCCCCGGGATGCTGGCCGGGCCCATGAGCGCGCTCAGCCAGTCGCAGCTGATTTCTCAGATGGGGATGCGGAGCGGTGTCACCCACGGCTCCCCATCGCCCCCGGGAAGTAAGTCTGCTACACCATCTCCATCCAGTTCTACTCAGGAAGAGGAGACAGAGTCACATTATAAGGTACGTGCAGTCACACCTCTTCTAACGGGCGGGAGGAGAATGGCAGATGATGTTTTTCAGTGAGGGATAAATGGCACTAAATAAGAGCAATAAGCTGTCTTTTTTGTATATATAGCTTTTGTGTATATAGCCTCTCTTGGAAGACCTTGGGAAAGGCTTTCCCAAGGATGGGAAAATTGTTTCTGGACTAGGGTGAGGTGCAGGAGGTTGGTGCTCGTGCCTGCAGCAGCATTGGAGCTGGGCTTTCCTCTGCAAGGCTGGCCAGGTGCATTGAGCTGCTGTGTGCTCCAGTGAGGGTTTTACAAGCAAGGCAAAGTCAATGCTAGGGCTCTGCAACTTTGTTGGCACAAAACTAGGTTTCTGGTGACAGGTAGACGAGATTAAAACAAGGAACAGAAGTGACGTAGGGTGGGATTTTACTGGGCTCACTGGACATGGCCTGCTATGGATTGAAACAGAAATCATAAGTAACAGGGGAAAAGTCTCCTGCCTTTTAGTTCACCCAGTGGAGTTTTAGTTATTTAGCAATGTCTTAGTGGCACAGTCTCTCAACAAAACGGCTGCTGAGCATAGCACGAGGAAGCCCAAGGCTTTCCCAGGGCTTCTGGGACACCTCGGTTATTGCCCATCTTTCTCAAAACGCCCCAGCAAAGTAAACTCGTCCTGCTCTCTTCTGTAAGTTTTCCATCTGTTATCTGCTGGGGACAAATTGCAGCAATCGCAGGGGCGATGCATCAACATGCTGCAGTCTCCATGCCTGCAGGTCAACCTGGGGCTCCCTGGGGGACTTCAATCAGCCTCTCAGGGAAAAAGATTCTCCTGGAAGGTGCTGGTCCAAGGATGACACCAGCAGCACTGGCAATGTAACCTCATCCCCTAAAAATACATTGTAGTGGCAGGATTTGAATGTATAACCAGAGCCACAAACAGTGCAGAGACTGGAAAACCAGGAAAATGCTAGGAATGAGCAAAAAGAGAAGATGCTTTTCCATGGAAATCCAGGCAAAGTTATTCTCACCATTCATACAGTTTTTCATCCATTGGCAGCTTTCCCTTCAGGGCATTTCATAGCAGAGTGCACTTGTGGATGCCAAAACTGAGCTTTGGTGGGCTAAAACTGTAACAAGACTCGATACAGGTGGTTGGAAACAGGCAGAGTTCTCTGAACGCTCTGACTGCACATCGGGAGGATGCTGTGGGATGTGTTGTGCCACTGGACACCATGGCCTGCCATCTCCCGGAGCCCGAATCACACAGCTCCAGCCAATCATCGCAGAGATGAAATCTTTCCTGCCAGTGGAAAATGAGTTTTCATCTTAGTTACACACCAGGTTCTCTCCCTGCGTCTTCCAGCATCCCTCAGCTCTCCCCCCGGCAGCCGGGTGCCACAGGAGTCACTGGCGAGGACGTGGCATTGGTGGTCAGACCTCATGTTCCCTCTGAGCCACTGATGCACTGATGTTGGGGTAGGAGGAGTATGGAAATGTCCAAATTATGACAACGTGCAGCGATTTGTTGTTTTTTTTTTTATGATCTTAAATGCGTGCCCCCTCATTTTTCCGCCCTGTGAAATGCCCAGCAAGATAGGTGAAACAAGAGGGCTGTATGTGATGGAGGAAGGAGACCAGAAATGTAAAGACAGCAGCAGAACCGCTGTGTGCCCGGCAGGTTTGTTTGCCTTCTCTATATACACAGCTGTTGGAAACGTTCAGAGGCACCCATCAGTCGTTGTTTGTATGGCCATTAGTGGTCGTGTACAGCAAGTCATCAAAGCGATGGCTAATGAGCAGAAATCAATCTTGTGGACAAGAAAGCCACACGTTAAAGAAATGAGTCTGACGCCAGAGGGTGGTTCAGGTCCAGCAGGTCCTCAAAGTGAGGGAGCCTGTGATTTTAGGTCTCCCAGCCTCACTGGGGCATTTACCTGCTTTGTAGCTCCAGAGGGGACATGCAAAGGAGGGAAATGTTAATTGCCAGCAGTGCAGATCCCAGGTGGATTAGAGATCTCTCTCCATAGTCATAAAAACTGTGGTATCCATGAAGTTCCTTCCCTCTGAGGGTTCAACATCTGTGAAGGCATCAAGGCTCATGGGGGTGTCGCTGTCCCCTCTGAATTGCCCCCGTCTGCCTCTGGTGCTGCTCGTAGCACCGGCCGCCTCGCCATGCGCTCCACTGGGGGGACCTCACTGCTCTCTGCAACCACCTGAAAGCAGGGTGTGGGGAGCTGGGGGTCGGCCTCTTCTCACAGGTAACTAGTGATAGGACCAGAGGGAATGGCCTCAAGCTGTGCCAGGGGAGGTTCAGGTTGGAAATTAGGAGACATTTCTTCTCAGAAAGAGCGGTCAGGCGTTGGGACGGGTTGCCCAGGGAGGTGGTGGAGTCACCAGGAAGAAGCAGCAAAGGGGGTGGATGAGAAATCCCTGCAGGGTGAGGCCTGGGGGGCTGAGACCCTCTGCGGGGGGAATTGTAAGGGAGGAGCTGCTCCATGCCCACCCGCCTGGGGACACGAGGTGCAGTGGTGGCATCGGTGTGGACCACGCTGCAGGAGATGCCAGCAGGGGGACAACCAGATCCCATCGGGTACCACCTCCTGCCCCTGTCCTGACGGTGCAGGAGGGCTCCAGGGCTTTTGGGGCTGCTGCTGGAAGGTGCTTGTGGAGGGGGAGCCCCGGGACTGCCTCTGGGGGTGACTGAGCGCCGTGGTATGGAAGTCTTTGGTGTCTTCCAGCATGGAGCTGCAAAGCACAGGTTCAACACACGGTGCCCAGTGCCCTGCACACCCCACCTTCTGCAGCGTGCATGAAGGGCAGGCTTTGGGGCTGAGCTGCAGCCCTCAGGTCCCACTGCTCCAAATGTCCCCATGCTCTGGATGGCCGAAGGAGCAGACAAACCATCCCAGGCAGTGCTTTTATTGCATTATAGGGGAGAGGCAAAGCTATCCACGGGGGAAGCAAGGGGAAAATCTCCCCAGCGTGAGACCTATTCATCCATCCCATTTTCACAGAATCCTTTAGGTTGGAAAAGACCTTCAAGATGATCACATCCAACCATCAACCTGACCTCAATTTTTTCTTTAATTTTTGTTTTTAACTTTGTAATCCCAGGGATACTGGCAGGAAGGTGTATACAGAATCCATAGTTGAAACATAAGCAAATAAATGTCTCGATAGTGGGGCTTGCTGGGTGCTTCCCAGGGTCACCTATTGCTGCAGAGGGTCCCTGGCTGTGCCTTGCAGGTCACCTCTGGCTGCGGACCTGCTCCTCAGCCGTGCAATTCAGTGTTCATGGGGACCATCACTTGCCCTGCAAAGCTGTCCCACAGGATTTGAGAAGCATGAAGAGATTCCCAAGCAGCAGAGACCTGGTTTCATGCAAATGGCCCTCAGCCCCACAAACCCTCCTCCTTCTTCCACGTGAGGGCACCTTCCAGGCTGCTCCCAACATAGCCGCATTTGGGCACGCGTGGGCCAGTCCATCACAGAGCCTTGTGAGGTCACAGTGGCCACCACTGCCCTGCCTTTGCCGCAGGCCCTATAAAACAGGCCCTCTGCAGCTGGCCCACCACTCGCTCAGCGACCAGCTCCTCTGGCAGCCAGCGAACACGGCAGGAAGACAACTGGAAGCAGCAAGGCGAGAAGCGGCCCTCCTTGGTGTGCGAGGACAGCGATGCCGTCCAAAGAAGCACCAAGAAGGAAGGCAGCTAACACAAAGGAAATGTGTCGTGGACAGAGGGGTGGCACCAGCAGCACAAGAGACACCAGTGCTCGAGAGACCTCTGGTGCGCAGCCCACAGACACGTATAGGAGGTACCACTGGTACCGCAACGACGCGGGGAACAGGCCGCCCCCTCTAACACCCAGCGACGGGGCCTGGGCCTTGCATAGGCACAACGGTGGCATGGGGCAGAGTCAGGAGCATCAGGCAGAGAGCTGTGGCGAGCAGAGGCGTGCCCATAGTCTGGAATGGAGCGTGGGACCCAGGCATGGCTGTAAAACAGACGGCAGCCTCGAACCCATGCATGAAAATCAAGCGGAGAGTGGCATGGGACCTGGGGGTGGAACCGGACGACCCCCTGGTTCGGCACCCTGGCCTGAAAACATTCCGAATGGAAGGCATCCCGTCTGGGCAGTCACGGGCAAAGATTGGCTTATCCTTCTGCCAAACACCATGGAGCCCATGGGGATGGATCCACCAGAAGATGTGGAGGAACCAATGTGGGTGGATCCACCTCAGGCAGATCAGACCTGGGACTCCCACGGCATGTCGTTGCTCTCTGCCATCCAAGAGCACCAACAGCATCACAGCAGTGCCCGCCCAGCTCCCTGCTCGTTGCTCAGGCCCCAGCCCAGGCATTAGCTTGGAGCCACCAACCACCACGGACATCCCACACGCTTTCCTGCAAGATGTCCCAGCAATAAACAACTCTTGCCAATTCTCAGGGGTTGTGAGTTCTTCTTTCCCATCTGGCAGCCCTTGTGTGAGAGGTGGCATCTCCTGCACAGAGCCTCGAGGAACAGCACAAGAGGACGCAGCTCCCTCCGGGCTGCTGCGCTGGGGTGACAGCAGGAGTCCCCGAGGGCCACCATGCACCTCTATTTGTTCAAATAGACTGAGGGGTGAAAATGGCAGTGTGAGCGATTCTAGGTGGCTAATTTCTTCTGTTAGGAGTGAGTTTCTATAGCTGAGTAATTGGTACCGACCAACATGGAGAAGGCTGAGGTACTCAGCAACTTCTTTGCCTCTGTCTGCTCTGGCAGACGGGCTTCCCAAGTCTTCCATTTCCCTGAACCCAAAGATGGAGGCTGGGGGATCAAAGTCCCACCCGCTGGAAGTGAAGAGCAGGTTGGAGACCACCTGATGAATCTCAACAGGTTCAGGTCTATGGGACCTGATGACATGAATCCCAGGGTCCTAAGGGAACTGGCAAGCCTCCCTCTGTCTGAGCTGAAAAGTCCTGGCATTTGGGTGATGTCCCTGGTTGGAAAAATGGAAACATCATGCCCCTACTCTTCAACAGTTAAAGAACTGAACAAAGAGCACTACTCTTCAACCATTAAAACAATGAGGAGACATTTCCTCTCAGACAGAGCAGTCAGGCGTTGGGACAGGTTGCCCAGGGAGGTGGTGGAGTCCCCGTCCCTGGGGGTGTTCAAGGGAAGGCTGGACATGGTGCTTAGGGACATGGTTTAGTGGGTGACATTGGTAGCAGGGGGATGGTTGGACCAGATGATCTTGAAGGTCTTTTCTAACCTTAATTTTTCTATGATTCTATGATTCCATCCTGCTGCATGAGCCTTCGTGGCTGGTCTTGAGTGTGGCCCACCCCAAAGGGAATGCAGTCGCTCTGGGACACAAATACAGCTTAGAGTCCTCAGGTACATTCTGCAGGGGCTGTGGGCTCACCCCCTGCTGCATCACACCTGGGAAACTCCGGGAAAACCAAGCAGAAATCTGCCCAGCTCTGCAAACTCCAGGCCAGCCTAAGCACAAGACGTACCAGCTCCGTGCACCCTTGCAGGCATCATCCTTCAATTTTCCACGAATGCCGTTTGCTCTTTGGTGCTGCCGGAGCAGGGCTGATTGGAAAACCATCATCGTGGCTGTTGTATCGTGACTGTTGCTGGCTCCTTCGCCTGGTCACCGACTGTGAGGAGAACAGGTCCCCCCATGGCACTTGAGTGAATCGAGCAGGATCGCAGTTAGTTAAAATACCATCTCACTCGCTAATGGACTGAAGCCCTGTTATGAATTTTTTTCCTCCTAATAAGGTGGCCTTTCACCTCCAGGCCTCCCATTCAAGCCCAATTGGACAATTTTAAATTAAATGCATTTTTTTTTTGGTCTCTCTGCTCATTCACTAATGGTCACTGTCTCTTTGATAAATGTCACTGCGCTGATACTGAACTTAATGACCAGTCAAGAGCTGCTGCGTGGAGAACACGAGCGCGGCTGCCCTTTCCTCCCCGTGCTGGCCCGTGCCAGCTGAAACGAAGCCTCTTAAATCCAAGCACTCCAGTGCTTGCAATCAAATCAGCAAGTCCATCAGGAGCAAAGCCCTTTTGCTCCCAACACTCACCAGGAGGTGCAGTTTTCATAGTATCGTGGTGTTCAGGTGTCAATTGTTTTTTTTATGTATTTATTTTTTTAAACCCCTGAGTGACAGACTGGGCAACTTCCGAAGTGTTAGAATTGCCCCGTGTGGCTGGTAGAGCTGAAGGTCCTTATGTCGGTGCTGAGCGGGGTGGGGATTGCAGGGGGGGGTGCTAGCATGTCGTGGGCACCTGCCAAGCAGAGATTGAGGCCGCAGCCACCAGCTGGCAGCTGATGGTTTTATCCTCTGCCGTGTTTCACCTCTGGTGTATTCAGTTTTTTTCTCCACTCCAAAACAAGGCAGGTAATGCTTCCCTGGGGTCTGAGCTTTCACTGAGCACAGTTAATGCCTCGAGACCTTCGGCGAGTGGCCAAGCACTTCCCAGGGGTCTTCTCCTTTGCACTCCAAGGCTTCTGCAGGCTGCCCGGGGCATCTCGGCAGAGGCTGAGCAGTAGGACCTTATTCCTGCGCTGCCTTCTCTGGTGACATCCCTGTTTGCACCTCGGTGTTTTGCCCCCGGCGCTGTGTCCTGCTCCCCTCGGTTCCAGCACCCAGCTGGTGCCGAGCACAGGCACAGCCGCACCGCCACCCGGCTGCTTCCAGGCAGGCTGTAATAACGAGGGGCACCTGATAGATGAGTTCAAAATAGCTTTGCTATTGTAGCTTTTCCATAGATAGGGGCACTTCAGCATTAGCAGGGTGAAACAAATTTATGGGGGTTTAATGGGGGGGGGGGGGGAATATGTGCATTGCTGGTGCTGCTGGGTGGGTGCTTGCACCCCTCCTGCCTCGAGCATGGGGCAGCCAAGTCACTGGCGAGGAAAGTCAGAAGCAGCTTGCAGAGGGGGATTTCTGGGTGGGGTGGAAGCTGAGTTTGGGGAAGTTCAGGAATAAAGGGATCTGCCTGGGAAGCAGTGTGTTCAGAGAGGTCCTGCAAGAGGATGGAAGGAGGGATCTTGCAATGCCAGGGAGGGAGGTGGCTGAGGCTAAGCATTGGGAAAGCCCCAGTGTCAGAGGGAGGCTCCCTGGAGGCAGAAGAGGAGACCCCCAGAGCATCCTCACCATGCTGGGAGCCCTCCCCTGCCCCTGTCCAGCCTCGTCCCCGTCACCTGTGTCATACAGCGCTCAGCTGCCCGCTAAGGGACTGTCTTGGTTTTGCAGGTCACCGGAGAGAAAAGACCATCGACAGACCTGGGCAAAAAGCCCAAAAGCCAAAAGAAGAAGAAAAAGAAGGATCCCAATGAGCCCCAGAAGCCTGTGTCAGCTTACGCCCTGTTTTTCAGAGACACGCAAGCCGCTATCAAAGGGCAAAACCCCAATGCTACCTTTGGAGACGTATCGAAAATTGTTGCATCAATGTGGGACAGTTTGGGAGAAGAACAAAAACAAGTGAGTTAACTTTTGTGTGTTTTTCTTTCAGCTGTTAATGTGGTTTTCCATGGTAGAGGGTCAGCATCACCCCAGGCCCATTCAGAGCATAGCCAGGGGCCCTGGTAGGATGTGCTAAGTCTGCTTCATCTCTGTCCCTCTTGTAGGGACACATCCCTGTTGTTACTAAAGCCTGTAATTGCTCCGTGCCTGTTGAGAAAACCCTAGGGAATGCTTTCTGTAGCACGTACGGCTTTTTGTCAGGCAGAGTGAGGTCTGACACTGCGTGCAATGTGTCTCTGAGCCCAAACACACCTCAGCCTACAATCCTCCAGCACCAAGCCTTTAAAGCCTGGCTCTGTCCCCCAGTGGGTGTCCACAGCCAGGACTTGGAGCAGCTGTGTTTGGTGTGGGAGCAACAGGGGGAGAAAATCATTTAAATTGATGTTGTGCTGCTAGGACATAGCCTTGTTTTCCATCCCACACCGTAACAGCAAACTGAATGCCAGGATGCCAGCCATTTTGCCGATCCACTGGGAGTCTGCATGGTGGGCAAAGCGCTGCTTTGATGCTTTCCTGATCCTGCCTTTACCTTGTGCACCTCCTGCTGTGAGCCCTCAGAAGCCCTCTGGCCATCCAGGCCTCCTTTCCAGCCCCTGAGTGTGGTGACCGAAGGCATGGGACCATCCCCTGGGGTGTCAGCTGTCCCCTGGGCATGAGGCTGCCCCCCCAGGGCCCGGTCCCACAGTCCCGGCACGCTGCAGGCTTTGGGCTTTGGTGCAAGGGTGGGTTCAGGAGCATGGAGAAACTTGCCCCAGCTTCTCAGTCTCCTCTTCCTCCTGCTTCCCTCCCTCCCAGCACCCCAGTCTGCCTCTCCCTCACTCCATCTGGCTAGAAATATCTCTGTAGATGGGGTGCTGAGCTCGGCTGCGAGCGTGGTTTATTTAATGGAAGTGCTGGGGCAACCCTGACTCAGCACAGTGCAAATGTTCGGCTCTTAATTAACAGCGGGGATTAAACCAGTCCGTTTATCTTCCCCGCTAACTCTCCCTTCTTCTGCTTTATGAGATAGCGGCAGCTTCACTGTCTCTTTACACGCGCTTTCTAAGTGGCTCCATTTCTCCCTCTGTAATTGATTTAATTAAGTCATTTGTTCCTTGTCTGGACGCTTAAATATTAACTTCCTGCCTTTGTCTCCAGCTGTGCACTTCCCCCCCAGCCCCGCTGCCTCCCTGGCCCGGGGGATGCTCTGTGGGATGGGGCACGTTCACACCTCCAGCCGCTGCCTGGAGAAGTTTCCTCAGTCCCTGTTGGCTTTCTCATGCCAGCAGCCCCCGTCAAGTTTGTTTAGATTCGTAAGGCAACACAATGGAAAGATGAAAAGCAGAAAAGGAAGTAAATAAAAAAACACTAGCAAAATGTCTTGAAAACATAAAAACAAGGATGTCCAGCGTGTCCTTCCTCCCAAGGACAGCGGGGAGTGATGCACACAGGCATGATGAAGGCACACGGTCTGTGCCAAGCGCTCCCTTGGCACCTCTGGGTAGGGGACAGTAACCGAGCAGGACAGCTCGGTAGTGACAGCGTCGCTGGCCAAAATCAGCCTGGGACCTTTCAGAATACCTTCATATCCTCACTGCAGAAAGCAGTGCAGAAGACAAGCCAGGGAAAAGCCAACACAGCGATGGCAGAGCAGACAAGAGGGGCCAAACCCGCATGTCCTCACTCGGGTCTGACCAAGGTTTCAGTTAAAGAAAGCTTCCCCTCACCCTCCTGTGAGAAAGGAGGGTGAATTTGAGGCTGGAGGAGGAAATCTGGAGCTGTCATCCTGGGCTTGGATCCCTCTCACCCCAAAATTCAGGGAGATGTCGGGGCTGAGGATGCTGCACCACATCTCCGGGCAGCCCATGTGCAGACCCCAGCCCCACCGTGCAGCTCATCAGCAATTGCTTTCACCACTGCAGTTTCTGCTTCAGATGAGGTTTATGAACCTCATTTTCCACTTCCCAGTGAGCACGGAGTTTCCTGATCGGGGGACAGCAGGCAGCACAGGGAGGGGGCACAATAAACCTACTTTCCACCATTTCTGCAGAGGAACTGGGATGCCACCCATGTGCCAGAGAGCTCAGGCCGGCGTGCGGAGGGTTAATCCCCTGCCGTTTGGGCTGCTAATGATTATATGCACTGTAATATCAAAGCTGTAGCTATTTATTTGCCATTGAGCAGGTGCTGCTGCTCCCACAAAGCAAATTTGCTTTCTCCTCCTGATGAAACAAGCAAAATAAAGGTTGCTCACGTCCCATTTCAGATATGTTTTTTTATTCTCTGTGCACGAGCTGAAAGACAAACACTGAGCGGGAACCAGAATGCATATTATGCAAGAAACCGTATAATCTAGGAGCATCTTTGATTTGTCTGCTGCTGTCACAGACATGTATTTCACAGAGGGGCTTTTTTTTATTTCTTCTCTTTTCTGTCGTTCTTACTGGTTTATCATTTGTGCCTTTGTCATTTTGTTCCTTCTTCTTCTTCTCCTCTCAGCCTCTTCACAATGAATCTTCATTTTCCCTCTGACACACTTGTATCTAAATTTCCTTATTTCCTGCCTTTTTTTATTTATATCTGTTGCCTGGTGATTTGATCATGCTGTGGAATACAGGATTAGCAATCTCCGTGTCCTTGGGTACCGCTCAAGGACACCTGTTCGGCAAGTGGCGGTTTTCTTCCCCACTTTAACCCCTTCCAGCGTGGCCGCGTGTGCCTAGCAGCCATAAATAACAATACCCTTAAAAATCTGCGGCGCCGCATTAGCAGGACGTTGTAATCTGCATTCTTCAACAGCTGGCGTGGCCCTTTCTAAGGAGCTTACATGGGAATCTGAAGAATGTGACTCGAGGAAAAAAAAATATTAATACGTACTCTTTGAACTTTGCAAATAGTTTAGCAGCTGTTCCTGGAGAGATAGCTTAGACTACAGAGGAGAGCAAAATGCTAATTCAGCCGTCATCACCGGGAGGGTACCTGCCGCCGTAATCCGCCCGCAGCTCCCGGCCCCTGCCATTTGATTTGGGATGGACATCTGCTGGTGCTGGCAGCGCTGTCCGGAGCAGCTGGAGAGGGCTGCCTGATCTGATGGGGATGAGAAGGGTTTCTGATTGCAGCTCACTCCAGGCAGCCTGCTCCCGCTGCCTCGGGGCCGCCTGCCCTCCGGTTGATCACGTTCCCGTTGCCTGCTGTGTTTTGGGGGGAAAAGGAGGTCGGTGAGGAGCCTCCTGGTGATGGAGCATGGGGAAGATGACTAGAAGTGGAAGTTGCAGGTGTCTTTGCTGCTTTCTCTTAAAAACCTACAGGCGTTTCGTTAGGAAATCCAGCAGCACGTTGGGTCGGTGCTTCCCTAGATCCTGGAAGCTCGGAGTAGAGGCATTAAGAAGCTCCTGAGCAATCTGCTGCGAGGGCCGCAGGTTAAGTCACCCAAAGTGAGCAAAGCAAGGTCAGACATAGCTTCTTCAGGTGGGACTGTGGCTCTGGGGACCCACCAGGGACACAAAGTACCAGCGATGGGCGTGAGCCCTGCTTCACCAGGACCAGTCCAGTAAGGCAGAACTGCACTGTGGCAAAATTCATACAAGATTTTCCCATACAAATGCATAGCCTGCATACAGTGTGCACACTCCAGGGGTAAATTACCCAACAGAAAAATGAATCACTCCGCAGAAAATAATAGATCAGCCATCTAATCAGATCCATCTGCTCGTTGAACCTGATACATCACCTGGTGGCAGGGCCCTGCCCAGAGCTGCAGCAGGGCAGACAAGTCCAGGGCCAGCTGGAAAGCTGAACGAAGGCAGAGCCAGCACAGAGCAGACATCCTGTGGGATCTGTGTGCAGCATGGCCAGCAAACATCCCGCTTCCAGCATTGCTACAGGGCTGGAAGAGCGTAGTGGTCAGACCAGGAGTTGCAAGGAGGTTTCAGCTTCTTCCGAGTGTCAAGGACAGCCGTGTACCAGAGAAGGGCGAAAGCACCGATCCCAAGCACAGTGTTGAGAGTTCTGGTGGAGATCTGGATAATGATCTGGAAGATGTTAAACGCAGCTCCAAGAGTGGGACTTCTGTTCTTGGGCAGCAAAATCAGAGCTGTGGAAGATGGGTGTTGTCTGCTTTCCATCCTCCTCGGAGGGTAGCGGTTGGATCTGTCACCTCCTCTGCTTCGTTTTGGAGTCTTCACTGGGTTGCCCTGGAGCAAAAGCTGACTTACACCCAGACGGCACAATGGAGTCAAGGCAGAGGAAAAAAGGAAGGATTTTTCAGGACACTTCAGTCTGTGGTACTTTCTGCTTGAATATGTGTCTATCCATTCATTCTCCAGAGGACTGCTCCACGGCACTGTAACTCCACCAGCGGACTGGAGGAGCTCTCCTGAACCATCAGAATTGTTCCCATAGCGAGAGTCTTACACGGAGGTGTCCTCAGGGATGTTGGATCCTGTAGCTGGGAGAGCCTGGGGACATGGAGCACTGCTTAAACACCACCTTGTGGTGGGCGCCAGGTGCTTCCCATGTCCAAGCCTGGTGGCCTCCAGCTTTAGCAATCCAGGGTACAGCTGTTAGACAGAAGGAGACATGCTGAGACTTACACCCCAAACAATGTGGTTTGGGTAAGCTAATTTTGATGGGGGGAGGACAGATTAAGCTGTCGCCAGGACATGGCAGGAGGGACACGGAGGGGGGTGCAGGGAGGTGAGGAAAAGCTGGGGGGGATAGGAGGGTGGTGTGGCTGTACCTGCTGTATGCATTTCTGACGGCCACGTGGAGGCTGCGTGCAAAGCAAACAGGTGGTGTGGCGGACACTGCCAGGCAGGGAGGAAGTGCTTCCGAGCTGTCATTGTAAGTAAACCATGAGTTCTAGTGATCCAAAGAGAGATTTTCAAGGAAAGTCTATGACAGTTATAAGAAAAAAAAAAAAAAAAAAAAAGAAAAAAAAAAAAGCAGATTTACAAGCAGAATAAGATCCAAATGTACACATCTAAGGGGAAAAAAGTCATGGTGTCATAGAAAGGAGAGCAAGGAGAGACTTAAGAGGTCAGCCAGACCACACTGCTGCCTGAAGTCAGGATCATCTCTACTTAAGCCATTCTTGATGGATATGTGCCTAATCTGTCCTTAAACCTTTAGTGGTGGAGATTACACATCTCCCCAGGCAATCTCTTCCAGTGCTTAATTATCCTTCCTGTTAGGAACACTCTCATCTTGCTTAGCCAACATTTCCCTTGCTACAGCTTAAACTTATTGCCTCTTTTCCTATCTGCACTCGATGCAGAGGATGGTTCGCTGCCTCCTCCTTCGCAGCGTCACATGTGGAGGCTGTGGCTCCTCCTGGTCTTCTGTCTAAGTAAACAGAGTCCTTCAGCACTGCTCTGGTGACCCCTGTGCATTTTTCAGCTCTTCTCTCCTGGTGGTCTCTGTCTCTTTTTGGAAACAAAATGCCCCGAACTCCAGCTAGGAATGCAGCAGAGGGGCTCTGTGGACCTTGCTGCTGCAGAATGAAGGCAGCCCCCTGCACGGAGCAGGAGAAGGGGCTCAGGGCAGAGCCGGGGTCCCTTCCACTCTTGTCCAGCTTGGAAAGCAGCGTTGCCATTCAGTGGCTGGGCTGCAGAGGTTACGGACAGCAGCTACTGCTGTCGCTGCCTGCACGACACCGAGCTGCTCGTGGGCGTCAGCGGGGTTTGGAATAATTGTCTTCTCTAATTAACTGGTTATCAAACAAGAACATTTCATTACGGTACAATTACTAGCTGCTTTGCTGAGACACAGAGGTGTCAGGATTACGATCCCAACATATGCTTCTTACAGCTCTGATTTTTTGTTTCCATAATCACTAACCGTTTCTGCTCCCCCCCCCAACCCACCCACTCGCTTAATGACTAATGAATCCTCCTGCTAGCAAATAAGAAAAATAAATCAGCGGGCATGGCAGGTTAGAAAGGAAAACATGCAAAATGTTTTGAGGATCCTTAAATCTGATAAATTACTTGGAAATTAAAATCCCTGGGAGAAAATGGGATTTAATTAGAAAGTAACATGGTTTTGTCAATGTTTAAATTAAAATTTTAAAGGTTATAAATACTGCACTGAAGCTGCTTTTACACAGAGGATTGGTGAGAAGTTGTGTTCGGGGCTGTCGCAGCAGGCTGCGTCTTTGCTGTTGAACGCCCGCGATGGAGCAGCGTGTGGGTGCACAAATGGTGTCCCTTCCTGCAGCACCGCAGGAGACCCAGCACAGGGATGGTCACCGACCAGGTGAAGCCCCAGGAACTGTCCTGAGGTGGAAATAGCTGGGTAGGAGAGCAGCCACGGGCATAGCGTGGGCTTGCCCTCCTCTTGCCATTCCCTGGACCAGGCTCGTGGCCAGGGCTGGGGCAGGAGCTGGCCTGGGGCTCAGCCACGCACGGTGTCTCTGCAGACACAAGCACAGCGCAGCCCCTGCCTGCCAGGAAAAACAAGGACAGGTGAAGAGTGAGAAAAAAAGCACAAAAGAACAAGTGGCTGAGATGAAGATAGGCACCGAACTGGTTAGTTAGTCATTTATTTGCATTTAGGTTAAGGAAGTCTAATCGACCTGCCCTCTCCCTGTCCACAGCCATAAATTGAAGCTTTTCTTCAGACAAATCTTCCTAATAATCAAATTTCTGTGTAGCTATGAATACTTCGCTTTCCTCCATCCTCAAGAAAAAAAAGAAAAGAAAAAAAGAAAAAAAAAAAACCACTGATGGCATTTTGCTATTACAGAGAAAAAAAAGAAAAATGTTTTCAATTCATCAGCACCCATCGTTACACCAGGCCGAGATGCAGGAATTCATATTTCATTGTGCAGGCGTCAGATACCGCAGTTACGAGCATCTGTTGGAAGCGGAGCTGATGGAAACCCCACATCTCTGTTTTACAGTAAATGCTGGAGCAGCAGCCCTGGAGTTATTGCGATGGGCTACGGGCATCAGGGAGGGAAGGGCTGTAGGGAGAGGTAATGGCCTTTATTAGGGTAACTGATACAGTTTGAAGAAATAGTTGCTTTTCACAGGTAAACCCTTCTTCAGGCTGACATTTCAAAATGTAATTTTGTTCTGAGCGGACCAAATGTAATACTTGCCGAATACCATAAAGCCAAAGACAAACTTAGGGAAACGCTCGGTTTCAGAAAATTACCGTCTGAGACCTCCCGTGTGTCCAGGCAAAATGTTTCATTGAGGGATTCGCTCAGATTTAGCAGTGAGAATAAGGTTTTCAATCAATTTTTAATAGAATTTATCTGTACTGATTTTAAATTGAAATTCAAGTAACTAGACATCTCGGCTGCCGGAACTGTGTTTTTCGCTTCGGAGGTTATTTTCTATTAGAAGGGAGTTTCAGGCGCTGTCGTGGCAGGTGGCACGGGAACTACAAAAGCACAACATGAAAACAATGCTGAGTCAAGCTCCCAAACAGAAGAGGGAATTCTGCTAAATTTGCACAACCAAACCGGTTTTGTGAAAGCGCTGGTCTGCTGCAGCATTTTTGCTTCCTTGCTTGAATTTCAGCGGCACCACCCTTTTTTTAAAAAAAGTCAGCAGGAATCACCCCAAATCCGTCACCTCCCAGCATTACCCCGGGGCAGCAGCACCGATGCTTAGGGCCGGGATGCTCAGGGCTGGGACATTCGGGGACTGGGCACCCAGACACCGGGTGAGAGGAGCAAGCAATCAGGCTTCCTCGGAGCGATTTTTAACTATTTGTTCCCAACCTCCCCCATCCGCAGGAAATTTGCCGTGGAAAAAAGCTCAATTTCCCTGCCAAGCTTCAGTGCATTGACTGTTCAAAGCTGATGTTGTTTTTAGAGCAGAATTAAATGTATGCAAAGCTCTTCTAATTGAAATCACCTTCATTTGTGCTGCTTTGAGTTTCCAGTGGAGGAGAAGGCTGGTGGATATTTTACTTGGGAGTTTCTTCCTTTTGCTTATCCTTTTTTATTCCATTTTAAAACATTCTTCCTGCTTGCTCAGTTTAATCTGCTTTACCACAGAGGGAGTCATCCTGCCTGGATTGTGCTGTTTTACTTCCCTGCAAGGGGAGCTGAACTCAGGGCAGAAAGGAGACCAGCCCTGTGAAGCTGCAGGGTGCAGAGGGGAGAATAAACACTAATCCACTCTTACAAAGCTTTTTCTTTTCTTAGGGTAGCAAACCCTCCTGACACTTACTGTTTCCCTGAAAGCCCCAGCTCCTCGAGTCATAAGATTAGGCAAAAATCTCGACTTTGGTATGCCAGGGAAAGGACTTCCCAGCTGCCAGGGCTGCAGAGAAGAGCTGCAGAGTGGGAGCTCTTGGCTCAGTAACGGGAAAGCCAGGGAAACGAGGCAGTAGTGTAGGATTTCTGAATGTCTCACTGTTTTTTTAAGTTATAATTTGAGGATTTGGACTCTTGTCTTGTTTTTCCAAGAGCCTGGATCGCAATCTCCTCCAGTTCCTATCAGGAAGTGAATTCAGTGGTTTCTCCCTGTAACAGCCTCCCAGGGTTTATTTGCTTGATTTGGGGTAAATTCTTCTCCGGCAGAACTGAAGTTTTCATGCATGTGTTTCAAAGCCCCCTCCCCAGCGGTGGGAGGGTGTCCGGCAGAGTAGGCAAGGTACAGCAGAGCCCAGCAGCAGCCTGTGCTGCTTTATTAACAATTCTTTGTTATTTGGTCCTTTCAGGCATATAAGAGGAAAACAGAAGCGGCGAAGAAGGAGTATCTGAAAGCCCTGGCTGCGTACCGGGCCAGCCTGGTCTCCAAGGTACGTGTCTGCTGCCTGTTCCCACCTCAGTGCCAGGACTGAGGACGGGCACAGAAAAAGGCAGGGGGACCGTGAAGGTCCCCACCCTGCCTGGAGCGTTAGCTCCAAAGGCGCACCGAGACATTCGTGCCAGCAGCTTGGTAGCTCGTGTGGCTGCCACCCCACAAAGCCACTTCTCCTTGCTGTCCACACCTTCAGCTGTCCCCTTGGCACTGAGATAGGCAGGGAAGGAGGCCAGACCTGTGGTGATGAGGCCACCTCCACGGGGGTCATGCCCCGTCTCCTACACTCAGCCAGTTCCCGGTGGTACCGGGCTGCTGCCAGCTGTCTCGTGGTGTCTGGGTCCATCTCTGGACATCTCTGGTGACTTGGTCCATCTCTTGGTCCATTTGTGTTGTTTGTCCAAACACAGACAGGCAGCCCCACAGGGCCTTTGCAGGGTTTCCAGCACGCCCACAGCTCCTGGCACAGCACTGGGACATGCTCTGGGCAGTGCTGGTGCACACCGGGTGCAGGGGGTGGCAGAGCAGGACAGGAGCATCTTGATGACTTGTCCGGTTCCTGCTCCCTCGATGTGCTGTGCTGTACGTACTGTCTGTGCTTGGTACTGTACCACAGCCTCAGTACTTAAAAATCACATGCAGCTGCCACAGGAGATAATGTGATGTCCAAAGTCCCTCATCTGCAGGATGCATGCGGCTGGTGGTGGGCTGGAAAGGCTCAAGGCTTTTGCACAGACATGAGCACCATCACCATTAACCTGTGAACAGAGCAGCAGGAAGGACAGATGTCTAAAATGGGCATGGAAAGGGCTATTTTGGGGTTTAAAAGCTCTTCTTAGTCCCTCTGGTAACCTATGAGGGTCTAGTTTTGAACGTGTGTAGCATCAATGTGGGGCAGGTGGCATGGAGGGCATGGAGTCACCACACTCCATGATTTCGTTTTCTTCCCCATCTCTCCAATAAACGATTTTTTTGCAGAAGGGCAACTATATTTTGAGTAAAACAGCACAGTGTGTTCCCTGCTGCTGGGTGAGAAAAGATCTGGAGGATTGTTACAGAGCCCATCACCGGACAAAAACCTCATTGTCTGAGACAGAAAATGTCCTGTCGTTCTTCTCTTTTTCCTGCAGAAATGAGGCCACCGTTGTGTTGTGCATTACAGGCTCACAGGGCTGCAGCAATGCTCGAGATTAAGCAAGCAGAATTTTTACAGTCCCGTGTGCGCTTTACGGGAAGCAAAAGTGATTTTCTAACCCTCCTGTTTGGACCTATGCGGTGAGCTGTGGACAGGCGGCTTGCCTCCGTGCCGGTTGATGCCTCTCCCGTGCTCCAGGCTCTGCCGAATGTATGGTGGGGTTACTGGAGATTAATTTCAGAGGTCTGGGTGCCAGGCCCAGCCCGCTGCCCCCTTCCATCCCCGGCACTGGAGATGCATGTGCTGGCCGGGTGGGACAGGAGTGGGGCTCCGCAGCACGGTCAACACAGGCTCCAGGCGGATGTCTCTGCAAACAGCACTCCTGCCATGGTGCCTGTGGTGTGTCCGGGCAGGAGAGGTGCCTGGGGACGGATAACCGCGCTTCCTTCCTCCCTCACCCGCCTGCGGTCTGTTTTCCCACAGAGTTCTGCCGACCAGGGGGAGACGAAAAGCGCCCAACCCAACCCACCTTCCAAGATGATCCCGCCCAAGCAGCCCATGTACCCGATGCCCCCACAGGCTTCGTCGCCCTACCCCGGCCTGGGCTCCTTCCTGTCCCCGTCGGACCTGCAGAGCTACCGCGGTCACCCCCACCCCAGCCTGCCCCGGACCCTGCCCTCCAAGCCCATGCTGCCCAGCATCAGTGCCTCCCCGCCGCCCGCCTTCCAGATCAGCCCTCCCCTCCACCAGCAGCTCTCCTTGCACCACCCGCAGAGCTCCCTCCTCAGCCAGCCCCTCAGCATGCAGCAGGTCCCCCAGCAGCCCCTCCTGTCCCCCCCCATGGCACTACAGGTACAGCCCCCCATGAACTCCTCGCCTCCCGGGCAGCAGGTGAGTGCTCGGCCGGCGATGCGCTTGACTAAGAGGTGGAGCGGTTCCCTTCGCTGCGTGGGGTCGGTCGGTCCCTGTGTGGTTTGGGGGTGTTGGGTGCAGATGTTGTCCCTCTGGTGTGACCGGCAGGGGAGTCCTCTCCTGGCTCTGTCACCTTGCCGATCCTCCAGGTCACGTTTTTGGGGGGATGTTTTTAAAACACGAGGGAGGTTTGTTGCATGAGGGGAGCTGCAGGAGTTGGAGATGCCCCTGGTGGGTGCTCCTGGGGCTCGGTTGGGTGGTCAGCGGGAAGCCCCCTGCTGACACTGCTGAAAGAAGAGAAGGCTGAAAGGTTGTGGGAGAACGATGAAGGTGGGGTTCACCAGGAGGAAGAAGAAAAAGGTAGAGGGAACGCCAGTCACTAGCAGGACGGAAAATGAGCGTTTTTCCAAAAGCTGCCTAGCGATTGGAGAACATCACAGTGGTGGCAGAGAGCCAAGATGCTTACACATCTGCTAATCCTAAGAGCACAGCAGTGACACAAATCACATGGACCTGGCCACAAGGTGTAAAGCCTACCGACAGAAACCACCCTTAGCCATGGCCAGCTCAGGCTGGCAGCCCTCACGGAGGCATCACTGCTTCTCTTCTCTAAACCCACTAAGAAAATGTATCTGGAGGAAAAACTGGCAGTAGTAAGAACCACTGCCTCTACCTTATAGAGAACATGCCAGTACATGGAGAGGGAGATGAGTGGTTTCCAGAGTTTCTCCATCTGGAATATGAACTGGACCAACTATTCACAGTGAAGGACATATGCTCTGAATTCACAGCTGCTACCATTTACTTGATGATACTTTTAACTGTATTATTCACCCAGATGGTTGAATAATTTGTGTTTCACGTGTTTACTGGCTATATATCACAAAATTCACACAGTCCTTTAGCGATGAACAAAGCTCTCTTTCACATAATGTGACCCATTCAGTTTGGAGCTAGCTTTGAGAAAACAGAAACTGTTAATTTTGGAATAGCTACTGCAGTGAAAGCAAGGAAAAGGAGAGTAGGGATGTGGAAGCACAGTTATCCCTGACAGTAGGAAGAAGATGGCATATCTGGGAACATCAGAACCTAGAACAGGTTTTCACTCCCAACCTGCTCAGGGTATCCCAAGCAACGTCTGCAGCATGGTGATTTTACTTTGGGTCTACATAAGCAAACGTGGCTTCTGTAATTCAGTGACATGCAGAAATGAGCATAAAAGGGGATTCTCATGATCAGTTTAATTGGGGTGTTTGTTGTTGCTGAGGGCAGCATTTTGTGAAGCTTCATTCCACATCTTTGTTAATAAAAATTTAAATGGTTAAAAAAAAAAAAAAAAAAAAAAACATGCTTTCCTGATTTGGACGTTTTGGATAAAATCATATTCTTGCTCAGGTAACTACCATGATTCTCTTTTTTTATATGCATTGCCTAATTAAGCAGGCCCAAAAAAATCAGGATCACGATTGGCTTTCAGATAAAACAGCCCCACAGAGCCCTTGTTAAATTGCCAGCAGTGACAGCTGATGGAGAGAGTATTGCTTGTGTGGATGTTCCTTGCCTTGTTACCGTACATTACAAGGGGCTAATGCATTACTGCAAAGGGAGCTGCAATTCGAGTGGAAAAATGGGTTTGATTGCCCACATGCTGATGCGAAGGCTTTCCTGGCCATGCTTCTGCAGCCACTTACCGTCCCCTCGAGGACCCAAAAAACAAGAGGTGGGCAGAGGGGTGCAGGGCAGACGTGGCTGCGTGGACACCTGCTTGCAGCATCTCACGTTCTGCTCAGTCCCAGCAGGGGGTTTTGGGTCCTGGGTTGGACCCGCTGCTTCCCCCATGTAAGCACTCCTGCACCCTGCACTGCAGCGTTTTCGGGGGACACAAACGCGTCTGTGCAATGTTATTAGATCTTTGTTTTCTCCTGCCTCCATGGGCGCGTGTAACCCTTCCTTTCCCCCACCCCGCAGGACTTTTCGCATATTTCGTCTGAGTTTCAAAACAGCGTTGGACCCCGTTCGCCTGGTGCATCAAATCCTCCAGGAAGCACTGAGTGGGACAGCGACTACCCCAGCAGAGAGTGTGGGATCAACCACTGCAGGCCAGTAGACACAACGGGGCATCTCTCGTGGGCTTTCTCTCATCTGAATGGTGAACATACGGTGGTCTGAAGTTCAAATAGGGACAGGTGATAAGAAGAGGAAAATGTCGTGTGGCACAGTTTACATCTCCTTGTCACAGTGCTTCCTTCCTCCCATAGACTGACAAGAGTCACTTGAGCCCTGGGCTTGAAGAGCCACTGGGGCATGGTTGAGCCATCGCTGAGCTGCAGAAGCAATTTCTGCAGAGGTTTTTCTGCCTCCTCAAAGCCAAATGGGTCAGCATCTTTTAACTGGGAAGTACAGGATACACAGTGTGATTGTAAATTGTTGGAAGTCCGGCAGCTTGCAGCAGTTGAGAATCTGCCCCCAAATGTACAGCAAGTGGTTAGGCTCGTTGTGGTAAATGATGTTCAAGGTTTCCTCTTCTCTGTGGGCTCACTGATGTGATGCTGTGGAAGCAGGTAGCTAAAAAGTCATGGATAATTTCATCATTGGACATGAGGGGTTTTCTCTTTTTGGGGGTTTCCATCCCATTGGCAATGGGAGAGCTTGACACTTTTCCTTCCAGAGCAGGACAGGGAAGCCCAGCCTATTGCATGCATTGGGTCCAGCATGGCCATCACCCAAAGAACAGGAAAGAAATCCATGTCCTGTGAGTGTTTGGTGCATTATGCCCTGGAAATGAGTGTTTTAGAACTACTTGCCAGATTATTGTGTGGGCTGGCCAGCAGCGGCTGCTGTGTGCAGCCAGAGCAGCCAGTTTGTGGTTTTCCTGCTTGCTTGAGAGAACTAAACTCTTTTTGAGGAGCTCCACTGTGGCTGCCCAGTGAGTCCCAAGAGATGGTGGGCTTTGAGGGCATTTGGCCACATCCGTAAGCAAAGTGCTTCTACTTCTAAAGTGTTTGCTCTTATTGCCAAGGCCACAGTCTCTGGCTGTCTCTAGCAGCAGGTCCCTTATCCACCCTAGGGTTTAGCCATGAGAGGGTTCAAAGGCTTCTCCCCAGAGCTGCATGATGCTCTGGTCCTCTGCACCTTGCAGGAAAGTCCACCGACATCTGTGCAGATCTTTCCCCTTACAGCCTACAAGTGCCAGCACAAAGGTCCTTTCAATGCTGCTGAATTCCCCAATAATTAAAAACATCGGGATTGTCTCAAAGCTGGGGAGCAGTGAGGGTGTGTAAGCCGTTTCCAGCCTCAGCCTAATCAGGTGCTCTTGGTTCAGCAGTAATAGTTTTGAGACTGCTCTTGTACTCTGTAAAACAGGCATGGGGTTTGCTGCTAGAGCAGGTAGGGAAGGAGGCTTAGTAGCTTCTGAGTATTGTTTGATTTGCTTGAAGTGCTGGAACATAGTGCTTTCACTGGAGATAATAGCAAGCTTCCAGGCTTTTCAGAGTACAGCTCCCGCCTGTGCCAGCAGTGCACTTACAATGGCTGGGCTGGGCACAGACTGTACAGACATTTATTTCTTTCAGGGAAATAAATAACTCACCGAGCCATTAGAATATGGCTGCTGTCTGCCTGCCGAGGGTGCTCAGCTACAAGGATTATTCTGGGCTCTGCCAGGGAATTTGGCGTGGTCTGTACTGAGGGCTCAGCAGACGACCCAACAAGAGGAAGCTATATGGCACTTGATGATAAATGTAATTTTAGATCCTGTGGGTAAAGCACTTGGAGGGTTATGGCACACGGGTCCCAGTTTGCAGAGGAGCTGAGCAGAAGCGTCTCCCAGACACAGGTGAAATGCTAATGTTGCAGGCAGGACTGGGTTTTGTGTTGCTAAAACAAGCTCTTTGCCATGCGGCTAGAGCGCTGTATTGTTAGCAGAGGGCCCATGCAATTCATGATCAAAGCTCATGCATTTCATGCCTTTGTCACAGCAGAAATATCGAATTTCATGGGTTTATTGCAGCTTCCTGGAAAAAAAAAAAAAAATCATTTTAAAACCAGACAGATTATGCAGAGACTTCCAGATAATTATTAGAGTAGGTTATAGCAATGAACTCAGATGCATATGGATCAGTACTGCCGAGAGTGCTTAGTGCACTAAAAAATGCCATAGTCTCTTAAGGAAAGAGCCCGTCTCCTCTGGCTAGAGACAGACAAGCTGCTGGAAACCCAGCTCCCAGAGCTGACTTCTTCCATTTGATTGTAAAGCCTGGTGCATCAGCAGTGCCACCACCTCCTGCTGCTGCCAGCCCCTCGTATTTGCTACCAACGTGCGTGCGCTGTGCTGCCTGCAGTGTCAGCACGCATCTGTAGGACCAACCTTCTTCTTACTGCTGAACTGTGGCCCCCGTGTCTCCATTTGTGCTTGTCCCAAAAAGAGGTTTATCTGGCTCTCAACATCTCCTTCTTGCCTATACTCTTTCTGCTGTTCTGCACTAATTGCAAGCTCTGATAGTTGCCCTTGGGCTCCTCCTCGCCTCCATGCCATGAGCTGGGTGTTTTCTCAGTTCCCATGATGTCGGCACTGCGTTAGCTGGGGTAAAACCCCCCAAGTCTTGCATTTCCTTTTGTGTTTTTCATCCAGACAACTTCTGAAAAGCTAAAGAGATTGGTTTTCTCTCTGTCCCTCCCCATCTAGTAAATCCTTTTAGGAAGAATTGCTGAAGCTTTTTTTCAGCAGTGCTAGTTAAAATGCCATTAAATGATAGTTCTCCACTTATACCCCCCAGATCCCAGGATCCTGTGAGCAGGCACTCCTTAATTCATAAATCAGCCATATTAGAGAGGGATTTAGATGTTTCTTAGCCCATTCCCTCCCCGTTCATGAGTTTGTGCTCACTGACTTCCATCCAATTTTCCTAGCTCTTTGTGGGCTTAAGCCCAAGCTACCCTAGATTGCTAGCAAAGCCATGGGCAGCATTTCTCCATGCCCACATAGTACATGACTATCACTTCCTACAAGCAATTGCAGCATACAATTTCATTACTTTTTGCCATCGTATCACAAACTATATTTACACAGTCCCCCATCTCCCCTACCTTGTTCTCGTGGTTGCTCTTTCCGAGGCACCCATCGAATACCGGTGTTCTGCAGTCACTTTCTCCATGGCAGCTAGCTCACCTCTGCCAAGGTTGCAGCGTGGTTTGCAATTGCTTGCAAATCTTTCCTAATTCCTCAAGGCACCTCACCATTTTTTCTTCTCTTTCCATACCAAAGCTGTCCTCGGGATTCATTCACTTTTGCCTCCTACCATTTAGATTTGGGGTGGTAACGCTGAACTTGAGTCATCTCCCTATGTCCTTCTTCTCGTTTGCAAGAGGTAACTGTACCCACCAGGTTTCAGGGATGCTGTTATTCAGACATGGTGTTACTCTGAAGATGCTGAGAAACCTGCTTCTAGATGTCCCTGCTTTGGGTGGAATCAGACAGCTCCAAGGCCCTCCCAGCTGTGTTGATCTTTGTGTGTCGTCTGAAATCCCCATGAATTTCACTTTATCCATAGCCTAGGCCTGCTAGTTATGTGAGCTGCTGAAAACGTACCTGCATGTCTTTGCATGACACTGCCATTGTAAATGTACTGTCATTGGGCAACTTTTCTCCCCTCTTCCCACTCTTTTGGGCTAGAAGCTGGACCGCTCCCAGGTATGCCTTGTCCAGACGCAGGATGCCATGTACAGCCACTTCATCCAGATGCTGACAGCCGTGCTAATTCCTGCTAATCATGAAGCAATCCACTCTAAGTGAGGGAAGTTTCTGAATCAGAAACTAAGTGAGCAAACTCTGTAAAAAGACAAAGAGAAAGCCCCACAAATGCACTTAGTTCGGATTCAATTATTTATAGTAATACTCCGTAATGAACTGGGAAGTGTTCTGTAGCATATTTTGTAAAATTAATGAAGTTTTAGTATTGGAATACCTCACTGCTGCTCGCTGGTATTAAATCTTTGCTGAGTGCAGTAGGGAACACTCTGCATTTTAAATGCAAATTATAAAATGTGGAGACTAACAAAGTGCAGACTCTTCTGTGCTGCACTCTATCAGCAGCAGCATTGCCCTGTTGTCTGCTCTTTCCCCGTTATTCCACTCACAATCACACCCACACCAGAATTTCCCAAAGCTCTGTAATGTCCATCACTACTTTTAAGGCCTCAATGATGTTTCTGTCAGAGCTGTGCAGACGATACAATCCTTTCAAATGAAATGGGTATCAGAGCAAAGCCCAAGCTGCCCTTCACTCAGGGAGAGGGGCACACTCATCTTCCATGGGTTTCTTTTGCCTCCTGGTGCCTTCAGCAGACTGAGGGACAGACCGGCTGGTGTTGCTGTCTCACAGCATTTTTTCCCCTTACTTCCTGATTATTAATTTTTCTAGTTGTACTTATTTGGGGAGACGAGGAGCAGGGCGTTGAGCAGGTGATGTCTCCTGTTCCCACAGTCTTCAGCCACCTGACTTCTGTAAATCCTCCTGGCATCTTCAGGCATAAGCCCCTTAATCACGTTTTTGCGACCCCCTACTCCATGTGCAGCATTAAAACGACACATTTAATCCAAAAGCAAGTGCACCTTTCCTAACCCCCCATGGCTGAGCCTGAGGACCATGTCTGCATGATGGTGGAGCTGGTACCAGTGTCACACCTGCATGCTCTGCAGGGAAATCCAGACTTGGCCCTTCCCTGCAGCCCAGCGAGAGCCAATTCAGGAAGAACTGAAAGTACAGCAAGCTCAAACTCCCAAGTGCCTTCTGCTTCGTTCCTCTCCATACAGCTGCCCCTAGGTGCCGGCCACTAGATGCTCTGCATCATGGAGAGCCATAAAAGCCTTGGCGGGGCTGAGAGCAGGCGTGCCAACAGCCACACAAGTGCTTGTTGCTAGCTGCCAGCTCTCCCGAGGGACTTCCCAACCATTTTCCAGCCCATCTCACCTCCTGCCTCTCCTTTCTCTTACAGCATGCTGCCAAGGGACAAGGCGCTCTACCTCACCTAAGGCTCACCATCCCTGTTCGGGGAGGCTCAGATGAAGGACACTTGGGAGGGTCTATCCTACAGACTACGCGGAGGGGCACCGAGCAAGTCCTACGGACGAGCAGCAACCACTGCGCCTCGTCGCTGGCTTCGTTCCCAGGCTCCAAGAGCAGTTTTCTCTGATTATTTGTGAACTCTAAAGTCTACTTTCCGTGGAAGCCCAAAACCTCATAAATCATGAAGAACAAAAAAATATATATATATAAAAATTAAATAAACACAAAACCAACAAAAAAAAAGGGACACCATTTTTCTGCTTGCCATCAGCTTAGCTACAGACTATTTTCCTAGTGAACTGCTTTTAGACACAGCATAAGCCCAGGTCTGGTGTCCTCAAGCATTAGGCCAGCTCAGTAGGAGGATGCACTCTTTTGACTTGCTAACAGCACTAAACTTTGTGCAAGAAAAATGTGAAGTTTGTGTGAATATTGTACATGCAAAGGCCTTGGATGTCTGGCAAAAAAAAATACAAAAATTAAATAAAAACTATTTCCTAGGTAGGTGGGGGGAGAGAGCAGAAGGCAAAATATGAGAGGAAAAATGTGAAAAAGATCATGAAAATATAATTTGTTGGATAGTTGTAAGTAGTTTACTAAGTGTTTTAGAGCTGTGCTAAAGACATCTTTAAGATTTTTTTGTGAAAAAATAAAATTAGTAGTTTACTTTATAGTAAAAGCATTTTATATTAATTGTAGCACATTTTTTAGTTATACATAGAAGGGAGATGTGTATAAAAAAAAAACAAAAACAACAAAAAAAGCCTGCCAAACTTGTTTCTATTATTTGTACAGCAAGAAATGGACAATTTATATCCATGTTCTATGGCATTATTATATTTTTTCTGCCATATGTCCATCTATTTAAAAATTGCTGACAACGATTTTTGTCTATTTATGAAAGATTAGAGAGCATAATTACAGTTTCTCATAAGGTGCATTTTTTTTTTTTAATTTTTTATTTTGTTTGAAGGTGCTGCATTCGCAGCACCTGGCACATTCGGTTCACAATGCTTATCTTACCTTTCTTTATAATAAAACATATGAAAAGTAGAACTGAACCGGTCTCTCCTTATTCTGGAGGCTGCTTTCACCAACATGGCCCAAGGTACACAGCCCGAAAATGCCCCGTGCCTTGTCCTTGTGCTCCTGAGCTCCCCCGGCCCTTGCTCCTCTCCCACCACATCCTCACTTGCTTTCTCCTTCCCCCCTTGCTTTGGGTAGCAGTACGTAATTATTTATGTCAGGGACCACCCCTGGCAATAAAACTTCTGGCTGAGCAATGGCAGCCACGCTGACAGACGCACATTTTTCATGTGTTTTATTGGAAAAAGCCCACTTCACACTCAGCAGAGGGTACCTCCCTGTCTCAGCATCAGCTCGTTGCCCTGTGCATTAACAGCGATGTCCGTGCGGACACGGGGGCACTGAGCTGCCCGGAGGCCACCTCCAGATGCCCACCGCAGCCCAGTTCCGTCTCTTCCTAGGAAGCGCTGGTGAACACATAGAAAAGATGGAATATTTGAATGGCATAAAAACTAACACGGCATGAAATTTCACACCCCAGGCCACTTGCCTGGAGGAAACTCATTAATTAATGTACCATTTTAAGCCTGTTTTTACAGGCAGCCTTGGCCGTGAGAGTCTCCCCTCGCGGTGTTACTCGCACACAAGTTGCTGTCATTTAGACAAGGCTCAGTTTCTGCAGGTGTGCATTTAAATGGAAAAATGGGAAGCTGCAGCATGGCTGCGTTTCTCACGCAGTTCAGGGCATCAGGTCTCATTTAGGTCCAAATGTCATAGTTAAGATCCCATTATCCCCACTGTTACCTGTTTCTGATGAAAGTGACTTTAACATTTATGTTCTCCAATGACTTAAAATAACTTTTTAAAGCCTTCAGACCATTTTAATAATCCACAGGGAGCTCACCCTTCAGAGCTAAGGATTTTTTTGATGAGATAAATGGTCTTTTTCATTGACTAATGGTTTTATACACTTCAAAAACGCTGCCATGCCCTGTGTCTGGTGCAGCAAGTCCCCTCTGTGGTGCCAGGTGCCCTTGCTGACCACC
The DNA here is from genome assembly GCF_011077185.1 of Oxyura jamaicensis. NCBI lineage: Eukaryota > Metazoa > Chordata > Aves > Anseriformes > Anatidae > Oxyura > Oxyura jamaicensis. The sequence goes on from NC_048912.1 coordinate 4,729,809, forward strand.
AGACAATGCCAGGAGCATGGGGGGGGAGGGGTGGAAGCTCCTGCTGTGTCCTGTGGTTGATGTGTACCCTGCACCCTGCCGGCACACCAAAACCACCCCAAAATCCCACCCTCTGCCATCCCAAAGCTTCCCTCTCCGTGGGGAGGCAGGGGTGAGGCCTTGCCGGGGCGTGGTGGCCTTGGGAGCAGGCCGTGCCCCGCAGCCCCCCTCGGGGGGCTGGGAGAGGTGGAAGCAACAACACCACCGCACAGGGTGGCGAGCCCCCGGCACCCCTCAGCACCCCGCAGAGATCCAGGCAGGTCACAAACTCCTGCAATCAGCCTGACACCACGTCTGTGTTAGCCGCCTCTTCTGAGGCCATCGTCGTTGCGAGGCCACCGAGTGCCAGTCCTCTCTGCTGAGAGCATTTGCCTTCCCTGCATGAGAGCGAGACGTGAAATCAAGAAGTAACTCTGTGAATCAACTTTCATTAGAGCAGCTACTTGTTTAACCCCACACTTCCTGCTCTCTAAAGAGCAGGTACAAAGCAAAAAGTTCCCACTCCTTGTCCCATTAACCATGCTGGTGCAAGCACAGCGAGCCTTGGCACGAGCACAGTGAAATCAGGGCTCTCCCAGCACAGCGCAGGGTGCTGGAGGTGGGCAATGAGCAGAGCTGCTGGATGAAGCTGTAAACGTGGGGCTCTTCCTCACTGGTGCCCAGCGTCGGACCATGAAGCTCCCCTCTGACCTCTGTCATCTTGATCCATTTGAAAACGAAGCGTGGAGCATGATAAAATTTCCTGAGGAGCAGCGTGCAGAACGGCATCCCAGCCCTGACTGGCTAGCTTGCAGTGAACAGATAATTACCCTGCAATATCAGAGCCAGGAGATTTCTTGCACATATGCAATTACTAAAACGGGGGAGGAGAACAGGACATTAAGATGAAAACCTACCTTAAGTTATCACAGCCAGGAGATAGGGCATATTCCAAGGAGAGTTTCTGAACTTTAATGTTTTTCATGCAGCAAAGTGGCTTAGAGAAGCTGAAATCACAGGGAAGCTGCTGCCAGCTGTGGGAGAAGGTCTGGGAGAGGCCAGCACCAGAGCACTGCCTTGTGCCAGACCCCTGAGCTAAATGCCACCCAAACAAGGGCTGGCTGGTGGCACACGACCAGTGGCTGGCAGGGTGCAGGCACCGCTTGCCCAGCCCTATGGGCACATCGGCCAGGCAGCAGTGGCATGGCCAGGAACCCTTTCCTTGGTCTGAATCCTTCATTTATGACCAGCTTTAGTAGAAAATATGGTATCTGGCTCTCAAGAAGCTACCTGATCCCCTCTAGAGCCTCAGGGCAGGGTCAGCCCTTCCTAAACCCTCCCTGTGTGCCTAACCTCCCTCTAAAAACCTTTCAATTCCAGGCAGTTATCCTAAATCTCTCTCCCTACAAAGCAAATCCCTCACATTTGAACATCGGGGAGAATTTATTGCTTTCCTTGTTGCAGTAATTTTTTCCATATTTGAAGAAGGATATCAGCTCCCCCCCTCCTCCTTGTGCCTGTGCGGCTGCAATTGCTCCACACAGGTCACATTCCCCATGCAGGGGCCACCACAGAGCTCCTGCTTTCAGCCACTTTTGTCATCGGAAGGCTCCGAAATGGCTTTGGGACTGGGTTCTTCTAGGGCCACAGGGGGAAGCAGGACCCAGGCAGGTGCTCCCAGGCCCAAGGCTGATGATGGAGACTGAAGTCAAGAAGTGCGGGCAGGGAGAAACCTCTCTAATTGACTTTAGCTTATGAGGACATAATTAGCATCTCAGTGGGATGTAATGGGAAATTTAGCAAACCTGATCAGCAGGATCTCAGCGGCATTAACCTTTTGGGGGCAGAGACGCAGCCCCGCAGGCTGCCGTCCAGGCGGATGCTGTGCCTCTGGACAGCTCGCTCAGGATAGGATCACCCACCAGCAGCACCCCATGTCCTGCCCCACACCTTTATTATTAAGATGACTGAATAGAAGGAAAACCAGTCCTGACAAGCAATACTGAAAACTTTACACAAGAAGGATCAAAGGAAAGGACTTCATTTCACAAATCTCATGCCCCTGACAGCAGCAGCACGTGCCGGTAATAGAAGACTTGTGCCAAGCCGGGTGAGGTCCTGTCACCCACCGAGGGCAGCTTTGCACCGTGGCCAGTATCCCCATTCCCCAAAGGTCCCATTGGGGTTGGGGCTGCTCTGCAGTGCTGCTGGTGAGAGGTTGTACACCAGAGCCAGCATTGGCTGCTCAGCACCTCCAGCTTGTCACAGACATAGCCATGCTTCATGATTATGGAAGTTCAGGTGAGTTCACCTGCATGTCATGGCCCATCCTACACCGGTACAGGCTTGGGGGTGATGGGGTCCTCAGTGAGCAGTGCAGGTGGCCAAGGTCCAAGGTGCAGGGTATAAGCTTCATTGGCAGGACCTGCTGAACTTTGCCTGCCCTCTGCCCAGCATGATTACCAGGAGATGATAGAAAGACTCTACCCATCAAGCAAACGTGACGTGGTGCATCTTTTCTTCCATTTTGAGGACAGAATGGCTGCAGCGAGAGACTTTTTCTTGCACACAGTTTGCATTTTGTATGCCCCACCCTGCAGAGGGAAGTTTCTGTTCTTCAGTCTCAGCATTGCCTTTAGTAGCTAATCACACAGCACAAAGTGCAGATGAGTCCTCACTCCAGTACATCAGGAGTGCAAAATTATTGGTTTGAACGATGATTTTTGAAGAAGAGAAATTAGAGGAATAACAATTCTTCTGGCTGAAATACTGTGCTGGCCAGAAGGGTAATTTAGAGTCAGATTTTAGATCAGATGTTTTATCACTGTATCCTCAACTCTTCTTGACTTTCAACTGCAATTTGGTAAATCAGCATAATACCTGGCACAGTAATTGCTTTAGATTTTATTCCTAGTGGGGTTACTTTATTACAATGTGAGCGCATTAGAGAGCTTTCTGTTGCTCTTCCATTACTATTTGTAGGGACAGAAGGTCAAATAATGCAGAACGTATGAGGTGGATATTTTTGCAGATGATACTGGGGAGCTCGTTTGCAGGTACTAGTGCAGCTGAAGGACTTGGTGCTCAGCACTGCTCAGACTCCTTGTCTCAGCCTCCGTCTCCATGACTCCTGCCAACCCACTGCTTCGCCCCTCTGCCTGTGTTCATGCTCCTGTCATGGCTCCAAGGCAGCAAAGGGCTGGGAACCCACTGGGAAGTTTCTGCCCAGGACTGGCTCTAACTTCACTTGGCAGTGCATTACCTATTGCTCCTTTTTGGTTTGAGTGGGACAATCAGGTTTCCAAGAGCAAAAGGAGATGCCGTGGGGCTGTGTGCTCTTCTGCCTCCAAGCCAGGGCCCTGAGGGAGCTGGCCAGTTGCTGCTCACTATCCCATGTCCCTTGGTGAGATAATGCAAACCCTTGGGCTGTAACGACGTTAAAATTGTATTAGGAACCAAGCTTGTTGCAGTGCAAGTCCATGGGAAAGAATGTCACTTTTACTGCTTTTCGATGTGTAATTAATGTATACTTTATTGATTGCCAGATGAAATTTAGTCGCAGGAGATAGTTATGACTATAAAATGGCCGTTACTTTTGGTGGGATAAAGACTATAAGTCACTGTCTTCTGCAAAGCTCAGGGGCCCCGTGCCTGCCCTGTGCAGTCCGGTGCCCGTGGGCAAGAGAAGGAGGGCACAGCGGCCTGGATATGGCATGGAGAGCTGTGGGTGCAGCAGTAACAGCCTCACACTGGTGGATATCGAAGCACCTGGCACAATCAGCCCAGCCACTAGAGTGGCTTTAGCCACGGGCTTTAGCATCTGCAGTCATTAAGCCCTGCATCTAACGCAGCTGCCTTGCCCTGCTCGGGCTCCAGCATTATCTCCAGCGAGACCGACCACAAGTAAAAACTGCTGGTATGTTATTAGTATTTCTGGCATCAAAATATGCTCCTGCTGTCAGGTCCCATGGCCTGAGCAAGGATGTCACAGCTCTGGGGGAAAGCCCCCGCTGCTCCCCTGCACCCAGCACTCGCAGAAAGTTACTTATAGAGAAGGGCAGGCACCTCCAGCACCCCACCATCCACAGCCCCTCTGCTCTCAGTGCTGCTGGGGAGAAGAGTTGCAGGGGGCTCAGCACGGGCTCTCGGGGCTGCGCCTCTTACCATTTTATGATTTAACTACAGAAAAGTAGGCTGAAGTTGATGGAAGAGGAGAGCACGGAGCAGGAGATGCACCTATCCTAGAGGGTCTTCTGGATCATGATGTGTCCTGGTCTTGCAGCCACCTGCACCCACTCAGCTGGGCACCTGCCCCACTGCCAGGCTCCTTGTGCTCCCCTGGCACCCCCCCACAACAGGGAAACAAAACCTGCCACCTCCTAGCAGGGAGCTGCAGAGAACCCACAAGGCCTGCCAGTGGTCTCCGAGGAATATCCAGGCAGAAACAGCAATTCCCCTCTACGTTCCCTCCCATGGGCTGTTCGCTGTAGTCACGTCTGGGAGATGCAGCTCCCACCCCCTAGGCAAACCAGAGCTGCAGCCACATGGGGAACACCAGGGCTGCTGGATGCACCCTACATCTGATGGGACTATGGGGGAGCAAGGAGGGCTGGCTGCTGAGATCCACGTGGGCTTCCAGACACAGCTCCTGCTCCTTGTCCCTCTGCCCATGTAACTTTGTGCAACACCCCTTTTTTGCTGTGCAGCACATGAGGTAGGAGCCGCTGATGATGCTGGAAGTCCGAATGCATCTCTTCATCCTACTGGGGCACACACGTAACGTGCAATCACTTGTTTCCTGATTAGGAGCCTGTAACGCCTGCCACGAAGAGGAGGGCTGGAAGAAGTCCCAGGGATTTGGGATCTCTCCAGGAGACAGAACGGCTTGGGGGAAGTTAGCAGAGAAACAGGATAAAGGCATTTCAGAACATATTGAACCTTTTTCTTTTTCTGGAACACAGACATTCACTTGATACTGTCTCCGGAAGCACTACACTACAAGTAGATTTATTGGCTTGCAGCAGAGTTTATACTAAATTTTTTCTCCACCAATTTACACAAAATATTTCTGTAGTTATGCAGGGAGTTTTTGTAATTAGATCCTCGTTTGACTGCTTTAATTGCAGCTGGTCTTTTGGCAGAGGGGTTGGGCAGTACTACCCTTTAGAGGGCTTGTGCAGTGTCCCGCTCACCTGAATGACCGTGGGATCTAGAGAAAAAAAGCCACACACATTCCCCAAGCTGCCCCGCCAACACCTTGGAAATGGCACATGGAGAGGCTTTTCCAGCTTCTAAAATTATCTAAGGAAAAAGGTGGGACAGGATGGATGTGAAGGCCTCTTCCATCCTCAGAAGGCATCTCCTGGGAGTTCCTCGCGTCACCTTGGTCACTGAGCATTGCAAAGCACCACGGCTTTGCTGCCCTCCCGAGGGAGAGACAGTCTGGAAACCAAGGCTGAGTTAATAAGACACGAAAACGTTGACTCAAATCACACGGAGGGGAGGAATTTGGGGGGTCTTCAGCCAAAACACTGTGGACTCTCAAGGCCTTTCTCCATAGGCAGTAACTGCACTGAAAACATTTACAGACCAAAGCCTAAGTCAGCTTTGGGGCTCCATAAATCAAGATAAGAAATATCTAAATCTCTTATTTTGAATAATTGAAAAACAATCTAGATTTATGTTGTAACACAAAAGCCGCTTCCATTTTACAGATGAGAAAAATTTGATTTCTTAGACCCCCTCAGCAATACAATTCTGCCAATCAAGAGTTTCATGCTTCTAGGTTGTTTTTTTTTCGCTGTTGGGTTTGGGTTTTTTTTTTGGTTGTTGGTGGTGTTTTTTTTCTTTGACCCTTTTGTAGCACTGAATGCATTAGAGCAAAAAAAACGTCCAAGGATTGATTTCTTTACTCTGTACTGGAATTTCTCAGCACTTCACTTTTGCTTTTTCAAGTTGCCATTTTTACACAGTTGCAGGCATTATTTAAAGCTGTAGAGTTGAAAAGACTCAAAAACCTGGAGAGAATGTCTTCTCTTCCCCATAAACATTTGCCATCCCATTGTGTTCCCATTTTGGCACAGAGAGAAAGAAGAGAAGAGGGAAGGTAGTAACTGAAGACATGAATAATTTCTTCCTTCTCAAACCCAAAATGAAAAGAAAGTATGAATACAGAATGAGACATAAACTTTATTTTTTTCTTTCAACTAGAAATTTTCCATGCAAAGATAACAATGTGTCTCTGCTGCATCTATGCCTTCGGCTCCTTTGACACTCAAATCTTTTCCCTCAAAGCCCAGGAGGAGAGAACGGGACTTTGGAGCCTCCTGGGGAGTGACTTAAAACTCTTTGGGTGTCCTCGGTTCGGGACTTCACAGACATTAGCACCCTGGAGGTATGGTCTCTGCAGGAGGCTCCAGGTAGGTCCCACAGGTTCAGCTCTCTACGAGTGGAGCGAGCGCAGGATGGGTCTCTTCTGCACATGGGTGTGCTCCTTGGGGTTGCTTCGTTAGAGCAGATGGTGGAATATTGCCATTTGTAGACGGAGACAGCCATACTCTGTTTGACGTTGGACCAGACCACTTCCTGCCAGGAATGTGGGCTATAACGTCCCAGAGCCCCAGCCAAGCTCACCTGAACAAGAGCTTTGACACCGCTCACCAGATTCAATAGCAGCAGCTGGCCTGGAGGTGTTCCTCACGGTTTTGCACAGGTAAAAGCAGGTGAGGGCCTTGGCTGGTGTTAAGCACTGTGTTTGGCCCACCCTGCAGTGCGTGAGCTCCAGACTCCCAGCTCCTGCCCATCCTTGGGCCATGCTCCCCCTTACTCCCAGTTAGCCCCGCTGGTCCCCACAGCAGTCCTGACTCGAAATCACTGCAGGGAATGGAGCTGCCGGGCAGCAGCACGGGCACCTGGGACTCGTTTTTAAGACATCTGGAGGGTCAGCAAGACGGGCAGCACATCACTGCTACCACCAGATGCTCCTGGGACCAGGCACCCGGCTCCCCCTCAGCAGCTCCTGCTCCTGAGGCTGTGGGTGCTGAGACCAGTGGGATGGGGACCAGGTGGTGGATGCGATGCTGGGGAAAGACCTGGCTGAGTGTTGACTTTTTTTTGTGTGTGTGTTGATTTTTCCCATGATTTGCCATGCCAAAGTGGGTGCTGTCAGCTCTCTCCCAGCATCGCTCCATCAGCGTACCGGTGCTGCAGTCGGGGAGCAGCACTCTCCTCCCACCCCTCTCCTCAGCAAGCACATTGCTGGGATGGAAGTGGCCCAGTAACAGCTGGGAGAAGAAGAAGGACCACCCAAAAGCCTGAAAAAAAAAAAAAAAAAGTCATTTGCCCAAATAACTACTGGAAGAACCCAACAAGGATTTCCCTGGAGCAGAAAGACCCCATGCCACAAGCCCTAGATCCGTCCACCAGAACCGTGGGAGAGGCAGCCTGGGTCGTGATGGCCAAAAAGGGCTGGAGAAGGCTGGGGGCCTGGCCAAGCCCCACCACCTCAGCCCCGTTATGCAATAGGCAGGACGGAGGTTTCCGGTGGTATTTGCAGGAGGAGGTGGAGCCCAAGAGGTGCGAAGGTCCACCTCCCACCGCAGACCTTTCCACTCGCCGTTTGACAGCGCTTGCTTCTCAGTTTATTATCTTGCGGTTTGAAACAATACAGGAAGGATGTAGGTGTTTGCAAGAAGAAAGAGAAGGAGGAGGAGGGGTGGAGGGCTGGCGAGCCGCTGCCGGGTTCCTTGGCGGGTGTCGCTTGCTGGAAACTGCTCACCCACGCACATTATTAAGGGCGATGAAATTAATTTGGGGGAGAATGGAGCAAAAAAGGGTCATGTTCCCACCAGGGCTGGACTGGGAGGAGTGAAGATGCACTCATGAGTGTCCTCTGCCATGGATGAGGGTATCATCCATGGGAGGTTCCTCTTAACAAGGAAAAGGAAGCTGCTGCTGAGGATGAACTGGGAATTTGGTGGAGGTGGGATGAAATAGGAGAGGTAGGTTAGCTGGGAGGAGGGTGGTGTGTGGGCAACACAGCCTCCAGCCAACAACCCAAGGACCTGTAGGAGGCTCAGCAGCATGTGGAGACCATGTGCAAGGTCCTGCCAGGAGCCTGGGGTGCTGCAGGTCCCCATGGATTTGCCAGGCTGCTGCAGAGCCCACAAAACATTTGCTGGCCAAAGGGATGGGGCTGTCTGTCTGCAGGGCAGGGGTCAGCACCTGGCCTGCCCTGGGTAGCACCTCCACTGCAGCTCAGTGCCCTCTCAGAAGGCTTCTCCACCGTCGCCTTCCCTTCAAACCACCCGTTTGTACCACTTGCTGCTCTCCCACCCACAGAGAGAACACAAAATTTGTATCTACCTTCAGACCACCGTGATTTATTTTTCCTTTGACAGTCTTGAGTGAGCCACACTCCGGCAGCGCTTTCGCACACAGCACGTGGCCATCACCGAGCAAAACCCAGGGAGCATCTCCAGAAATGGTGGATTCGCTGGGTTTTGGAACACCGCAGTGCAGAAATGCCCAGGAGAGCCTGGTTTGCACAGCTGGCTCATTTTTAGCTGGTGTAACAAGGGCTGAGGAAATACAACGGGGGCGGGCAGGTTGGGAGGCTGCTTGGGTGATCCAGTGGGTTTCACCTTCAACACAGCTGAGACTTCTTGCATAGCCTGCAAAATACACCGTGAATGATTTCTGCCCTGCACAGAGCACTCAGGAAGGAGTAGAAGCAGAGTGAGAAACAGAAAGGTGTGAGTGCTGCGTGGCCGTGCTCTGGTAGCAGGGAACATCACAGGAACAGTACAGATGAGCCTGAACCAGGGGCACTCGGGTCAAACCCCGTAATTTCACTACGAAGTAGTCAAATAGTAGTAGGAGCAGAATAAAAACAAACATTTGTGCAAAATTCTTTATGTTATATAATACTCTTCCTCCTCCTCAAAAACAAAACAAACAAAACCCACCAAACTGGGATTATTTTGAAAATTTCATCTTGGGAAAAATACGTCATTGTTTTTTGAAAAGATATCCTCATTTTCAGAAGTATTTTATTGCGCTGCTGTTAGGTCACTGTGCTCTCCCATCACATCTGACATCAAGCCAATAACAAAATAGCAACAAATGGTCAATCTAACCCACCGATACACATTTTGCAGGGAAAGTTTCCCTGGGCTGCACAGATGCTGCAGGTGATCTCCACCGCACTGCGAACTGATGTGGTTCTGTCCCAGCTCCAGAGCAGGACCCAGCACAGCAGCAGGGACGTGGGACAACAGCACTGCCCTCAACACCGCCCCGGGGCTTGGCACTGCTGCAGGCTCCTGGGACACTGCTGTCCCCTTCCCCGCAGGGAACACCCCAAGCCAGGAAGGGAGCTGGCAGCTCCCCAGGCGGGATGTGAAAGGTGTATCGCTGCCGCAGTGACAGGAAAGCTGTGCTCTTGAGCGGTGTTATCTCATCTATTTTGCAAATACAAATGTGATAGAAATCTGCAAAATAAGGAATATGCATTAACTTCTGAAAAGTTTTGACTACATATCATTATCTGTAATTTCACTGCTTTAATTTGCATATTCATAAAAGAAACATACAGCACGGATGTGTCAAAGGCTTTCAGATGAGCATGAACAAAACCAGCAGACTTGCAAGCTCAGTTCTGAAGTAATTGCTAAGAAGCCTCTGGTTTCCCTGATGTTAGTTTAATATTTTGTCCTTGAGCTTGCGAAGCATTTCCTAGGTCCTACTCTGCTTTGCTCATCTCAGAGGGCAAGAGCAAGCCCTTGGGCTGGGTGATGCACGCACATGGTGCACGAGCACTAGCAAGACAGCTGGGTGATTTTCCGGCTCAGGACGCTGTTGTTTTGGGTTATCCCAGCCCCAGCAGCACTGAGCAAGGTGACCCGAGAAGAGCTGCTGGGTGGGTGCGCTGCACCCCATCGAGCTGGAGGTGCTCAGCATGTGCACATTCCTCTCCAAGCTCCATCAGCGAACACCACCAGAGGTGTTGCACGGCCCTTGTTTTTCAGCCCTGGGACACAAACAGGCAAACCTGGGGCCACCGTCCCTGCAGGCAGCTGGGGAGGCAGCAGCGCCTGCAGCACGGCTGATACCAAGGTGATAAAAAGCATGAGAGACTTTGCTTTTAACTTATTTCCACGCTTTTAAGCTGTTGAGTAGGTGAAGCAACTGCAACTGCTGCTCTTTGTGCTGTTGCTCTTGATATCACAGCAACGTTATTCCAGGGCCTTGGGGATGCTTGTGATTCACATCTCAGTCTCTTCTATAGCACACCCGTACCAAAATCTTTCCTTCCTTTTCCTTAATCCTGTACAGAGGAAGGGCACAGTGAAATTAAATCCCACATTGTCACCCATGTCCCTGCGGCAGGAGCAGCACCCATCATGTTCGGTGGTCCTCGGGGAGATGCCAGCTGGTGTTCAAGGAGAACAGAAAAAGGGAAAATGTTATTTTTCAATTTCCTTCTAACATTTTTCAGGGTTGTTTTTTTAACAAGATTGCAAAGCAGAGCTGACAGGCTTAAATACACCCTTGTGTTCAAAGTTGTTTTGGGTGCAGAGCGGGGAATTTTGGTTACAAAATTAAAATGCTCTGATTTCAGAAGCTGAGCCCATCCCCTCCCCTTTCCTTCCCTCCCCCCCCCCCCCCCTTTTTTTTTTTTTTCTTTCCTCCCCTCTAACTACCAGTAAGCTATTTAGGTGAAATCTGATGAATTTTGGCACCAGCCTCAGCCACGGCCTCACCCCGGGGACAGGACCGCTGTGGCCCCGCCGCGCTCCTCTTACCCTGCGGAAGAGCACTGGTTTGATGGGAAGGATCTCAAACCCTTTCTGTCTGAAGAGCAGCTGCAGCAGCCCCTGCCCACGTCGGATCCTGACACAGGTGTTTTTTGGGAGGCCGTTATGGTGTCCAGCTGCTTGGGAGTTAAACTTTGCAAGACATATTTGAGATTTTCAACTGGAACGGAAGAGCAAAGAAGGGAAATTCCAAACAAATATGTTCAGAGTGGACCAAAGGTTTTATTTATTTATTTTTTTATTTTCTGAGTTGTGCTGAGCACCGCCAATAAATCTCCCTGTAATCGCCCTCCTGTAGCAGCCCAGAGCAGATGTCCTCATAGGTGCGAGGGAGCAAGGAAGGTGCCTTCCATAAAATGTGGCTTTCCCTCATTTTCTAGCCTTTCCAGTCCTTCCCCCCTTGGTTTCTGGATGGGGACAGACAAGAAAAGGGCCTTTGCTGTCCAAGGAAAGCTTGAAATTGCACATGCAAGTGCTGGTGAAGCACAGGCAGGTGCTGGTTTACCTGGGATGGGGATCAGCAGGGTGGGGGCAATCAGCCCAGCTCTTAGGCTGGGCAGTAAATTCACAGGTCTGCCCGTGAGGCTGAACCTATCCCTCAGCACAGGAATGCTGGTCCCACTGCACTACAGGGCTTTTCTTTTCCCATATAGCTGCAAATCACCTCTTCTGGCAAGTGTCCAGGTACTTACAAGAAGGCAAAAAGTAAGCTTGCCTTTCAGTTTCAAAGGGAAGCCTGAAAGTGGGAACAATGCACACTCAGAAAGCAAAACTGAACACGCAGAACTCAAGGAGCATACTTTTAAACACAGATTTTTCTAGTCATCCCAACAGATGCCATGATTTTTGAACATTAGGCATCATTTGGCATCTGCCGGCCACTGCTCATCTCTGGGGCTGGGGGGCAGCCTGGGCGAGCAGCACCGTGGGACGTGGTGTTTGCAATGCTCTGCCGTAGTGGCCAGAGGCCGGACATGGACTTTTTGTGGCCAGAGCAGCGTGTGAAGCGAGATGCACTGATAAGGAGAGGCAGGGACTCACTGGGTTTCTCAGTAAGTTCACCTGGGGCTTTCCCTTTTCTCATGGTGAGAAGCAGCCTGGGAAGGGCTGGGACAGGTGCTGGGCTTTGCAGCAATGCAGGCAGGCAGGAGGGGGCTGCAAGGCTGGGGGCTCCAGTAAGCCCTGTGCACAGCCAGCACCTGCTTCTTGGGAAGGCAAGAAAAGGCAGCCAGTCTGTGGTGGACTTGCCCCATGCCCCTCTCTGTCCCCAGTTTCTCCCAGCACCCTTTCCCTACCCTCTCCCCAGTCTGAAGTCCCCCCTTGCTGCAAGCTGCTGCTGGATGTGGTGTGGCCCAATGTGCATCATGTCCCCCCACCCCATCCCTGCCCTGCCCTGCAAGAACACCGGGGCAGGCACATTTACAGCCACGCTCCTGGGAGAAGACCTCTGGTTGTGCTTCCTCGAGCAGCTGCAGTTTGCACCCATGGCCATGCAGCCCTGCCCCGTGTATTGTGGGTGATGAGCAGCCTCCAGGGAAGCTCCCAGACCTGCACATCTCCCGTCCCATGGGCAAAGCCAGGCCAGCACCAACACTTGTCTCCATTTGTTATCCCCTTCCCAGTGGGGACCATCTTCCCTACTCAAGTGGACAGGCTGCTAAGATCAGCTTGCATGCTTCCACCCTTTTCTCTCCTTCCTATGCTCATTCCTACCTGACCCACCTTGATTCTTCCCTTTCCCCTCCTTTAGCCCTTCCCATAAACATCCCATAACTCCTGGACAACCACCAACCTCTCTTGCTTGGTCCCCAAACTCCCTGCCCCAGGAACACCCTAAGATGTCCCCTCCACCATCCCCTTTGCTGGAGCGGCTCCCCGGTGAGCAGCTCCTCCATGGGACCCCACAGGGACAGTGGCTTCCTTGTGACTCTCAGTGGCCTGAGACAGGGCAGGTGCTAGCACTGCTCCTCTGAGCCTAGTCATAGCATCTATTTTAGCCAGGAGCCAGTTATCTTTACAAATAGGTCACACGTCACATTCTGAGACAAAATTGCAAAGGAAGTGATAAATCAAATCTGCTTTTTTGTGTTAAAATGAATCACTTCATTTAAATGAAAACACAGAATTCTCACTTAGCTTTCTAGCAGCAAGACTTCTTGAAACCAATACATATATATATATATATCAAAAAAGGCATAACTGATAAGAGTTCTGTCTTTCTGGAGCTGCTTTTGTAGTTTCACATGAAGAGCTCCCCACTGCCAGCAAGGAGTCACAGCCACTTCCCAGCCACCAAACTTCCATCCTGTAACACTTCAATGAGTCCTGCTTCAAAGGGATGTTGCAGTGACAAGCGTGACAGTCAGACCTGCTCCATGGATAGGACCTGCTCTTAATCCAGCGTGACCACTGGCACTGGGGTTGGGATGTGGCATCAGCTGAACATCAGCCTCCTCCCTTCTGCCACGTGAGACCACCATGGTGCTTCAGTTCATCCACATCCACTCCTGCAAGCCATGGCCTTGGACAGCCTGAAGCCAGGCATTAATGAAGGCACTTCTCAACTATTCCTGCTGCTCCTTGCATCCTCTGAAGCTGCTTGAGATGTGTCTGGGTCAAGTATTCCTGGCCAGGGCCGGAGTTCCTGCAGCAGAAGGAACTAGTCCAGCTGGAAACAGGAACAATCAGAATTGTCATTTCAAAAATAATTCTCAATTTATTCCCTTCTCTGTGCAACGCAAATGGGAGTTAAATTGATTTTTTACACTGCCTTCACTTAATGTACACAGCTATTTCACTCTTTGCGTCACTGGAAGAAACCTACGAAAGACAGTTAAACAAACATCTGTGCTCGGAGCCCCGGGAAGGCAGAGTGGGAGTCTCGCTGGGAGACAGACCGGAGTAGTCTGCAGAGCCCAGAAATGGACCTCCCCCCTACGTAGGGGCTTAAGAACATCACGTCTGGAGGAAGTCGTGTAGATCAGGGCCTCAGACTCGGACACAAGCTGGGTGTAAGCCAAGGACATTATAGCAATGCACAGAGTCTGCTTTTCTGCTTCAGATGGCGCTTGGTGCCCAGCTTGCAGGAAGCACAGAGCCAGCACAGCCACTCAGTATCAGAGTGGCTAAAAATGTGACTGAGCATCCTGCATGGCCTTTTCTACTGTACTGTTCAGCCACTGGCAGCTGCGTTGTGACTTCTGCCTCCCTCAGCATCACCCTGTGGTCTTTCTGATGAGTTTTTCAGGGGGGGAATTAGGTGGCAGGCTCAAGCTCTAGCATTGTCCAGCACAGGTCAGCCCCTGCAAATGTGAGGGGATGGGAAATAGGTGCTGCTGGGCAGAAGGTGTAGGCATCGTAGAGGCTAGGGCTTCCCCCAGCCCAACCTTTGGTGAAATGAACAGCAGTGTTGTGAGCATGCTGCTGAGCAAGCTCGAGAGCCCTCCACACAAAGCCTCAAGGCCTTGTGGTGCTGCTGGAGCAGCGAGGCAGGGCCGCTCCTCTAGGGACAGGGGCAGCCAGGACCCGATCCCGCAGCACCTGGGCCAGGTGACGAGGACAGGCCCCGGGACAGCAGACAGCTCCAACCAAAAGCCCAGCACATGAGGCAACACCACAGTGATGGGGCATGTCTGAGGTCGGACCTTGGAGTCAGTCTCTAGGTGAGGATCAGGCTCAGCAACCACCAGAGAAGCTTATATTGGAGATGTAGGGCCAACGCCTAGAAGCCAGTCCCTTCAGCTGATGTCCACACCAAGGGGAAAGGTACAAGGGCACAGCTGGAGACCAGCACTCCTCCAGCACAGCTCAGCAGTTAGGGCTGCATTTAAAGAGAGCTCCTGGGCCAGGCGTGTGAGTGGAGGCCCCAGGGGAGGCTGGTCGGGGCGTTTAGGCCATCTTGCAAAAGGCCAATATGTCAAACTGCTCCCGTCAGCCTGAGGAAGCAGGGGTTTCAGCCAAAGGTTTGTGGGCTTCTGTGCTTGGAGATGCACAGTGAGGCTCTTCCAGGTGGGCACTGACTGATGCCCCAGTGCAAAGCAGGCTGGTAGTACTGGTAGCAAAGCAGCCGGGGCTCCAGGAGCAGGCACCAGCCATGGGCAGAGGGGAGGAAGGAGAGGAAGGCTGGGTGCCTACGGGGACAAAGTGCCTTGAGACAAAGGCATGTTGGTTCCAGCACAGGCCTGTTGCTTCTCTTCAGGGAACAGGGTGCCAGGGACCACGCGGCCCATGGCATGGAAACCCACCTGTGGATTTGCCCACATGGGGCTCCACGAGTCATGCACGTGATGGCAGATGTTTAAAAAGGAGTTTGGAAAAACGCAAAACTTCTTCTTTGGGGCTTATTTTCTGTATGGAATATGAATATTGTTGGATGGGTAATGCACGGCCAGAGGTATGTACCTAATGGATCTCAAGGAGCCACCATCTCTTTGCTGATGGTTTGTAAAGAAGTTCACCCATTCAACCAACAGAGAAACACAAACAGAGATTTAATAAAGGCATATTTCCAATATAAAAAAAAATAATAATAATTAATTTGTATAGTATAGTATCCTGCCTACAAGATGCATTAATTTAGACAGACAGCACTCAAGGCTTTAAGAGCTGGTACTACAGGAGGTGGACAGAACAAAAGGAGAGTAAACAGAGAAGAGATTTTTCTAAGTGCCCATGACATTTGTTCAAATACTTTATTTCAATCAGCTTAAAAGGGAAACATAAAGCTGAGGTTGTTCGTAGGAAAGGGGATGAAATTGAAAACCAAGTAATGCACTGAGAGCAATTCAAAGGGAGCTGAGAGGCAGCCGTCTGCTGCAGACGGGGCACAAGCAGCCCCGCCAAGGCTGGGCTGCTGCTCTTCTGGTGGCATTTTTGTGTCCAAATACTGTCTCACGTTGTCTCAAGTGAAGCTACTCCAAAAAACAAAAACAGTGCCTGAATGACACTGGGAGAGTTTCACTTGCAAAGAGTAAGTAGAATTATTTTGCTAAGGAAACCAAAAATTTAGGGTAGGGGTCCAGGCTGGGTGGAGGAGCTTGCTTTTCAGGGGAATATCCAGCATGTAAAGCTCATGTTCAATTCAATTTAGAAACACCAAGGAGGGAAAAAAAAAAAAAAAAAAAAAAAAAAAAAAAAAAAAAAAAA
>NC_048912.1:4745888-4751350 GCF_011077185.1 Oxyura jamaicensis
TTTTTTTTTTTTTTTTTCTTGAAAAAATGGAAAACGAGCAAGCTGAAGAAGGAAGGCTCTTTCTGACCACCTTTGCTACAGCAGACTGTGGAGTAAAACATGTATTTCTTCAGCAATGTAATTTACTTCTGGTAACAGAAGAAAAGGGTGAGGGGCTGCTGGTTTATCACTATTTTATATTTGTTTTCTTCTTTTTTACATTCATTAGCTCATAGTGTTTCTTTCATCTGGGAGCTGTCTCTGATGGTATTTCTATATATCATTTAGCATTTATATAAATATGTAAATATAGGATCTGTATGTGTAAACACACACGCATAAATAAAATGGTAATGATGCATACATCTATATTTGTGTATATATAAAAGCTAAATTACCTCCAATTTACCCAATGTCCTTTATCTCTCTTCGATGCATCCCAAGCCAGCATTATGTTCCTAAGTACATACAGTCCTCGTATTTATGTGAGAATGGCACCTATGAGGAATAGATAAAAGACCAAAAAGTGTCTCTGACAGATAAGTAACTACTAATTCCTTAATTTCTTTTCACTTGCCTCCCAGAGCAAGCAGTGGAAAAATAAATAAATAAATAAGCCTGCACACGTGTAACCTCCCTGCTCAGCTGTGTCCGTGGGGTTTGTACCAGAGATCAGAGCTGACACCATGAGTCTGCCAGGAGCTGGGTGCTCGCTTTGTGCTATCTGGAGCAAAGCCTAAAGTTAGAGCTGGGCAAATCCTCCCTCCTGGGGAGGGCTTGCACACCAGAGCTGGCTTTCCCCAGCACATCAACATGCTCTGCAGCGTGGCTCCCATCACTGGAGTTGCTGAGAGGCTGGAGGACATGTGGGGCTGCATATAAACTGCTTGCCCCAGCCCAAACGCAGTATCCTGGGGGCTGTCCCCCTCTCCCTACACACACAGTTGATCCTAGTTAATGTTGAACCTTCTTGGGTCACTAGAAGAGGAAATCTGCTGAGAAGAGTCTCTGTCCTTGTTAGAAACCATGAGATTCCCCAGCAGCACCCTGAGATCTGGACTGGTTTCTGGACCCCTTGCATCACCGTGATCGCTGCTGCCACCTCCACCCTCTGCTGCCCCCCTGGGAAGCTTTTGCTGGGGCCAGGTGGAAAAGCATCCCATACAGGCTGGCCCATGGCTTGGGCTATTTCATAGGCACCAGCAAACTGAGCTCAAAAGGCCAAATGCTGCGGGTGGAAAGGAGTGCAAGAAACTGGAAAACCAGGGGAGTTGGTTTAGGTTTGTACCAGAGACGCACAAGCTGAACGAGCCCAAAGATTGCCGACTGCTCTTATTTCAGGAGAAAACACTGCACCTGCTAGCCAAAGGCCTCTCTTCTCCTGGTTCAGACAGTGCATGAGCATCTTTGGGGAAGGGGCTTGCTCCTGCTGTCCGTCCGCAGAGCACCGTGCGTGCTGCAGCTGCACAGCCCCAAGAAGCGCCCTGTGGCCGCCGTGCACCGCAAGCAGGGAGCTGTCGTCGCCCTCAACTTCTCCTCCGTCGGCCTGGAAGCCAAGTGCGAGGAAAGCAACCGGGACTCGTTCCCAAGGCCTCCTCCTGTGCCGAAAAGGCGACGGAGAGCGGCGGGCGAGGAGGAGCCGCTGCGGCGGCTGCGGGGCAGCGCTGCGGCACGGCGCGAGCTCCCCCTGCAGCGCTCGGCGAAAAGCGGCTCCTGCACGGCCTGAAGGGAAGCCGAAGTTGTCCTTTCTCGGCCCCAAAATAGCCCCTGCGAGGGGCTTCGTGCCGGTGGTGTGCGCCAAGCCCCCGGTGCATCGCTTGGTGCTTCTCAGCCCTCTCCTCCTCTTCAGTCCCGTTTCCCGCAGCTCTCCGGAGCAAGGGGTTCGGATCCGAGCCACGGAGCAGCTCCGGTCTCAGCAGAGACCCCAAAGGTCCCTGCAGCAGTGGTGGCACCTGGGGGTCCAACCTGCCCTGAGCCACCACGTCCTGCTGCTGCGTGCCCAGCTCCACCTTTCTGTTCGGGCACAACCCCCTGCACTGTAAGAGGTCAAAATAATAGGGAGGAAAGTGCAGGGCTGGGAGGGAAGGGAGAAGCTGCTGAAACAGCCTGTAGGGGATGGGGGTGCTGAAATACACTCACAGGGACCAGCTTGGTGGCACCAAGAGCAAAGCCCCAGCTCGGCAGCGGGTTGAAGGTCTGGGGACTTGAACCCACAGGAACCTGCATGTTCTTCCCAGGCACAACTCCGAGGTCGCGGTGTGTGACACAGGCAATCAGAAAACTGCCCAGCCACGGGGACAGGTGGAAAACACCAAGTGTGCTTTCCAACAACAGGGTTGTGGTTGTGGATGTAACCACCACAGAGGTCCCATGGGTTCTCTGCCCCAGAGCCCCGGCTGCTGGGCTTCGCCAGGAACTCCCAACAAACTCCTGTTTTGTCCCTGAGCGCATCGGAGCAGCTCCCTTACCTGTGGCAGGAGGGACATGGGGGTAGCACCAGCTTTGGCAGGACAGGAGCATGCTCCATCTCCCAGGGGAAGGGCTCAGAAACCCTGGGTCAGCCGCCTCTGACCTGCTCATAAACTACTGAGCATTGGTGCCAGCTGGGTGCCTTCACTTTGCTGCAATCAGCATCAAACCGAGCAGAGCCCTGCCTGCCCAACCAGCCTGGGTAGGGAGGACAAAAAGCAGGAGCATCCCTATCCAGCTGCCATCTGGGCCCCTCGGACAAGGGGACTTAGCTTGGGGTCTTGGGGACATCACTGAGCTCCCACACCAGCCTGGCAGAGGACCACTCCAACTCGCCTGTACGTTTTGGAGTCATTTTCCCCCTTTTTCCCTTCATTCCTGGGCCAGCTTCCCCTCTCTGTGCTGCAGCCTGTTCCCACGAGCAGGGTTTGAGCAGGGCACCAGGGGGGTGTTTTTACCCTACCTCTCAGTGCTCCCCATAGGCGGGACCCAAAGATGCTCCTGAGCAAACTCCCCAAAACCCAGAGAGAGCCACGCAATAGCCGTACACTGCGGAGCAGCCCCCAGGTCCAACCCCTTGCCAGGGGATCTGCTCCTCCACAGCTGATCCCACAGCCACCAGGACACACACCAGATGTCCCTTGCATGGCGGGGCCAGGGCCAGTGGCAGGGGGGGATTTGGGGGCTCAGCCGGAGCAGCACAGTGCCCACAGGGGCCTCTGCCTGGGGGGAGGGCACGGGGAGCTGCCCACGGGGGTGCTGATGTGGGGACTCCCCCACTGAGCTGTTCAACACAAATCCCAGGCATTTCTGAGCTGGTTTTGTGCAGTAGTAGCTCAGCGCCACCACACTGCCCCTCCTCAGAAGGACAGGGAAGAAAATAAGACGAAAAAAAAGCTCAGGGGTTGAGATAAGGACAAGGCAATTGCTCACCAGTTACCATCAGAGACAAAACAGACTCAGCATAGGGAGATTAACGTAACTTATTGCCTCTTGGTAGCAGACCACAGCAGTGAGAACTCAAAGCAAGCTAAAAATGCCTCCCCCCCACCCACCCTCTTCTACGTCCTCCCTTCTCAAACTGAGCCTGTGTGGGCTGCCCGCAGGCAGCAGCTCTTCAGGAACTGCTCCCACACGGCTCCATCCCACAGGGTCCATCCTCCAGGAGCAAACTGCTCCAGAACAGGTCCCCCACGGGCGGCAGCTCCCCCCTGACCCCCTGCTCCTGTGTGGGCTCCTCTCCACGGGCTGCAGCATGGAGATCTGCTCCACGTGGGACCCATGGGCTGCAGGGGGGACAGCCTGCTCCACCAGGGGCCTCTCCTTCTGCCCCACACCTGGAGCCCCTCCTGCCCTCCTTCTGCACTGACCTTGGTGGCTGCAGGGCTGGGTCTCTCTGCATTTCCTCACTCCTCTCTCTTGCTGTTGTACAGCATTTTTTATTTTTTTTTTTCCTTTCTTCACTGTGCTCTCCAGAGGTACAGCAGCATTGCTCACTTTGGCCAGCAGCAGGTCCCTTTCGGAGCAGCTGGAGGCCTCCCCTAGGCTCTCCTCTAACACAGGGCAGCTGCTGGGCTCTGCTCATGGAGCCACCCCCCGCAGCCCCCCTGCTACCTTACCTTGCCACGTAAGCCCAGTACAACTTCCCATGGGGAAAAGTATATTTTTCCTACCCCCCTACCTTTCTTCAAAGTGTTCTGCAAATCTCAACACACCCTTTTTTAACCACTGATAAACCAGTGACTATCCAAGACCACTCTTCAGGCCTCTTTGCAAAATCCCAAAGCAGAAGCTCAGCCAAGGTGCCAGTTCTCCACGGCTCTTTTCTCTTTACAACAACAAAAAAAAAAAAAAAAAAAAAAAAGGGCAAAGTCTTTGCAAAGCGGTCCTGCAGCTCGCAGCTGGCCAGCACATGCCCTGTGCAGCTGCCTGGCGGGATGCTGGGCACGCCGCGATGCCGCAGGGATGCTCTCTGCTGCTGCAAGCTGCACGGCCCCGTAATTTCCAGCTTTTGCCAACAGATTTGTGTGGTTCTGGGGTTGCACACTGCGATGGATGTCCTCAGTGGGGTCCTTTGCACGGGAGGCTGCAGAGTCCTGGATAGGGCCATGGGCTGCTTCCCCATCTTCCTGCCGGCTCCGCAGCACAAGGGGGCTCAGCACGACCCCTCTGCAGGGTCTCGGGGCTATCCCACAGAGGGAAGGACACTGTCCCCACTCCCCAGCTCCCATCCCAGGGCTGCTCCCCACAGCCCCCAGTCCCCGAGCTCCCACATCACCTCTCTCCACCCGCCGCAGGCTGAAGAACGGCCGGGATTACTTTGCAGGCTCCTCTGTCTCATTCTTCACTCCGATGCCCAATATTTCATCATCCACCTCAGTGAAATGTATATTTCCCTTTTAAGAGCTCTCCTAGAATAATATATTTTTTTATTATCGTGACAGTGAGGGCTCCTGTTGCCATGGTTACGTGCCCTTTCCTAGAGCAAGAGCTTTCTGGGTGTTTGAAATTCTGTTATTTTTCCTGATCTACGGGGTTTGATTCTTTTTTAATTTGGTATTTATTCCCATTATCATCATCTGAAACAACAGGTCATTTATATTGCATACGGATGTGTCACCACTACGGCAAAGCCTTCAGAAATAAGCTTCTGCTTTCAGAAGGAAATCTGGGGGGGCAGAATCTACCGTGCAGCATTGCTAATATATAGTATAACAAAAACATGGAAACTCCGAAAGGGGCTCATCTGTATCTCTCCGCATTATACATTAAATCCCATTCCTGGCTTCAGGAGTCCTGAATAAGCGTTATAAAACGAGTTCCAATTTTATGTGGTTTTCATACTCTTGCTGTAGAACAAACCTCTATCTTCTGGTTGTCATCTCGGCTGCCCTCAGCTCCTCAGCCTCTTGAATCCTAATCTATTTTAGGACACAAAGTGAGAAATTAAATGAATATATTCAATGGAGATAGATAGATAGATAGATAGATAGATAGATAGATAGATAGATAGA
>NC_048912.1:4751360-4782156 GCF_011077185.1 Oxyura jamaicensis
AGATAGATAGATAGATAGATAGATAGATAGATAGATAGATAGATAGATAGATAGAAATCAACCCAGCTTTTAACTCCAGCATTTCCTGGCAGGTGAGTGCCGTAACATTTACAAAGGTATCACACGTAGACAATGACGGGGACTTTTCCAAGACACATCGCACCTTGGGGCCCTGGGGGTGCAGGATCACTCAGCTGCCAGTGCAGGCTGGGGAGGAGCAGGAATATTCCCATTTTAGAGAGGGGGAAGCTGAGGCACAGAGTGGGCCCAAAGCAGCTGAGTGGCAGAGCTAGGATGAAAACCTCTGGATTTCCTTGGCTTTTTGATGATCTTTTCCCCTGTGCTTTTAATGACAGCATCCATACCAGCTGCTTCATTCTGGGGCGAGGAGGAGGACAGAGGTGCCACTGGTGGGCTTGCTTCCTTTCATCTCATCACGATGGGATGGGATCAGGCCCGTTTGTACCTGCGGTGCTGCCGTCGGCTCCCGCACAAGCGAGGGGCTGGCCACAGTGCCGGGGGGGGGGGGGGGGTCGGGACAGGCCTGCACGAGGCCATTAACCCAAGGCTGCCTCCCACGGGCCCTGCAGTGCTCAACGGAGGTCTCCTTGAGGTCGCTGTGCCTCCACGATGGTTTCAGTGCAGTGTGATGTACCTCTCACATGGAGGGTCAAAGGGCTGCGCACACCTCGCTCGGGCCAGGCAGTTCTGTATTGCAGCGTGTTGCCACAGAGATGTCACACGGTGGGCCAGGAGGGGACACCGGCACCCCGGCAGACGGGCACAACGTGGGCACGCAGAGAAAACAGAGACTTTCCATAAGAAATGAAAGGAAGATGAAAAACTGAGGAAGTGGCAGCCTGGTGGGCACAATGCAAAGCAGGAATTACGTGGTGCTGAGCTGAGGCCCCTGCACGTCTGGGGCCACGTCCCCCACCCATGTCCTCAGGTCACCAGCAGAAATTAACAGCAGAGCAGCAACTGAAGGCAGCACGGACATCGTGCAGGCAGCACCCTCATTCCTCCGAGCAAAATATTTCTGCGTGCAGCCACGTCAGGAGGTGCTGTTGGACGCCAAGTGGTTGCACAAACAGATGCTGCTCCTCGTCCTCCTGCGAAGTCCTTGGGTGACAGCCTCCGGCAGCAGCACGCTGTTGGCACTACAGAAAAGCCACACACCGAGCCATGCTGGGCTAACGTGGCAGCAAGGAGCGGTTTGGATGTCCCACGTCCTGGCCTCAGCATCCTCAGAGAGCCCCGTTCCACCCAGCGACGGGCTGCGGAGCCCAGGCTGCACAGGGGGGCGCGGAGCAGGAGCACCCGGAGGCACCCAGGCACATGCCCCGTGCTTGGTTTTCAGGCAAGGATGCAGCCGAGGCTGACCAAGAGAAAACATCCTCATTACCGAGCTGGCTCCTTAACATTTAATGTAACTTCCCCGCTGGGGAGGATCACCCGCGCCCACATCCATCAAATGCCAAATCCAGTTTCTCCATGCCCAGCACAGGCACTGGCTCCGGGATCGCCGGCTCTGGATGAATATTGACTTTCTAATGACAAGTGCTCCCGTACAAATACCACGCAGTGCGATGCTGGCCCCGGCAGACAGCTGATGGGGGCCGGCGCGTGTGTTATTCGGCAAATGAATTATTTGATTCCCGTTCCCTGCAGCATGCTGTCTGTTAGGAAATTTTCATTTGGCCTCTCTAACGTGAGAACCAATTGTAAATGTCAGCGCTAAACGCTCAGATTTAAGTGTTAGGTTGTCTTGTTTGATTACGGCACTAAAAGGTCAGAGCTGACTAATGAAAAGTACAGGCGGGAGCGGGAAGGATGCCGGGAACCTCCTTCCTTCCCATTTGCCATCCGTTTCCCAGGGCCTTCACACTCACAGGGCCTTCAGAATCCCCTCTACCTGCGCTCTTCAAGCTCTGGTGGCCAGAGGAAGCCTCAGCTGCACCAAGCCGACCTAGCTTCACAGATCTGCTTTTTATCTCAGCCCATTAAGAGCATGCCAGCTCCACAAGCTGAGTTCATTGCATTTATATTAAAGCCGCTTTCAAAATTATTAGTTCTCGTGCCGTGAAAGCACCTGGAAGAACAAAACCCCCGCGTGAGCTGTTCCTCCCTGGGGAATACCAGCCCCGGCATCCCCAGGGAGATGGCATGCCCGCACACTTGAACATCCCTGGACATTTCCACCAAGCCCGCAGAGCAGAGAGCTGTCATCCGAGGAACTCGGTCGGGCTGCTGGCACCGTAACGTGTCACAAGCGTGCCACGAGCAACCAAACCAACACTTGGCCAAGCTCACCATAAGGACTGACGGTGCAGGATCCAAGATGGTGAGAATTAGGAATTTTTAGGAAATAGATACTCCAGGCAGTCAGGAAGAGCTGGGGGGGATTCTTGGCTGATGCTGTGTGGGAAGCAGCAGCAAAAGCAGGATGAGGAGCTCCAGCAGATGTGGGATTTCCTTTTTTTTTTTTTTTTTTTTTTTCTAGCCTTGGCTCAGCTGGAAGCCAAATTCCCAGCCCCACACACCAGAGGAGCAGCCACGGTGCTAACACACAGAGTTCCCCCTGGCCTCCAGCCCTCTGTCCGTGATGTGACACTCCTGGCCACGAGCAGGGGGCTGGCCTCACCCCAAACCCACAGCACCTCGGGTACCCAGGCTCGGAGCGACTCACAGGATCCAACCTCCAAGGGCAGACACAGGGAGACCCCACCAAAAAAATACCCGGGGGAAAAACTCACCACTCCATCTCCAGCACTGAGTGTGAAAAAATCCAAGAAAATAAAGCTCCAAACTGAAGCATTTTTTCCACTGCCCCGCGATGGAGCAGGATGGCAGTTTGTAGTCTATGAGATTAATAGGAGATCTGCTTGGGACTGGGAGTGATTCCCTCTTTTATTGGAATGAACCCCAAAGAGTAATGGCTGTAGGGCAGGAAGAGGAAGGTAAATTGCAGTAATAACATTTTTCCTTGTGCAGACATGCTTTTCATCATAGAAAAATACACCATCTGTTCCTAAATTACTTGTTGTATTGATTTAGCAGTTAGTAACATGTTGGATTTTTTTTCCTTTTTTTTTTTTTTCCACAAATCCATTTTGCAAGACCTCCTGGAAATCTGACAGTGGTGTGCAGTAAGAAGCTGGGTCTGCTCACTGTGGACATTGAGTGCCAGCAGCCACGGGGCTCCCTGCAAGGGCACGAAGCAGGCCCTCTCCTTTCCTGCCCCCCATCCCACCAAGACAGAGCAGCTCAGTGTTTACGTGCCCCATCAGACCTATTTTTTATACCACGTAAGATGTTCCTCTGCTCTCTTCCTGCTCAGATCTCATGCACCTCGCTTCCTTGGAAGCTTTACATTTTTACTGCTTTCCCTCACCCCCTTTTGTTTTTCTTCAGCTTATTTTCTTCCCATGCATCCCAAAGGCTGCAACAGCATCAGGGCCCCCTTTGCAAGGGACCAGCTCATTTTCGTTGGGCAAATCGTTAACTTCTGTGGCTCCTCCCGAAGCAGACACCCTGCAGTCTCACCTGCCGGTGCTACCCCACGCAATGAGCACTCGAGGAGCAGCACTGCCCCCCACGGATGTGGGCAGCTCATTTCTCCAAGATGTGGGCTTCTCCTTTCACCCAGCTACCCTGAGCCACGCCACGTTAGCACAAAATAACAGGGAGCATGAGGTATCGTTAAAAAAAGGATATTTGCTGCTCATTAGTTGCTAATAATCAGTCCCAGTGTTAGCAACTCTGCTAGGAGACCTCGGTCTCCACCATGCACACAGACAAAAGAAAAAGACTAACCCAGAATTTGTCACTTCATTGATGCAAGTGTGGCCCTTTCCTGTCCCCGTGTGCAGATGCTGCACTGAGAGCCTTTAGGAGCTCATCAGCAAATCCCACTTGTCGCATCATGAGTCCCCCCGGAGGGTCCCCCACTCCCCACAGCCAGCACCTCCGACGCGGCAGCATCCCAAGGCAAACCCTGCAATGTGCTTCGTCACCCGGCAGCAAACACCTGAGGCACAGCCCAGGCAGCACCCACGGATTTCCCACTTCAAACAAAACCAGGAGACCCTCGGCTCCTGCTGGGTGTGAGCTGCAATGTTTATTTGACCGAAAACAGAAAAAAAAAAAAAAAAAGAGAAAAAAAAAAAGAGGCATTTTCACGCAGAACTTTTTGGTTCATAAAACAAGTTGTTTCCCACCAGCCACCTGATGTCCCTCCGCCCCAAACCAAGAAATAAAATGATGCAGGAGTTGGCAAAGTAACACGAACCGTGTGACCATCCCAAAGAGAAGTGGTTCCTACAGCACGCTGCGACACCGAAAAATTTGGCAAATAAGAGCTGATCTGCAGTTCCCATGGATCCAGCAACACAGAGCTGACCCCGGTCTGCAGCCCCTTTCCGAGAAATGCCCGGGGCACAGACAGACACACATCCTCGTGCTGGAGAACCTGGGGTTTCTCCCGGGGTTCAAAGCGGGTGGATGAGAGCTGCCCCATCAGCACTTGTAACGGGGGCGATATAAATATAAAACATCCATACAAACGGGTTCATTGTACAGAAAATATCATCTCACAAGGCACTCGGGTGACTGTGCGGCTCCCACGGGGGCTCCTCCAGCCGAGCATCGTGGTGGGAGCAAGGAGGGGAAGGGGGCACCGCAGACGTCCTGGTGCCACCATCCAAGAGGGACATCACCGCACTGCTGTCCCCAGCGCCCCGGGGGTGGGTACCGTGACCCCTCGGGGACTTGTGTCCTGTCCGGATGGCTTCGGGCTGGACTTGGCCTGGAGGGAGGTGCATAGATGTGACGGGGGCTGGGGCCCCGCTCCGTCTTCACGCCAGCAGCCCCAGGCGGGTCACCTTGGCCGAGAGGAAGGAGTGGATGATGAAGACGATGGTTTTGGGGCAGGAGTGGAGGTCCAATTGCTGCAAGAAAGGAGCAGAGGGACATTTGCAATGGGTACAACAGACAGAGGGTAGGTGCCATGCACGGGGCAGGTGCCATGCACCACCTCTCCTCCCGGGCCGGTGGGAGCCGGGGGGAAGCGAGGGCGATGCCAACTCACAATCTCGCCCTCCGGGCCGCCAAAGTCCAAGTAGAGCATCTTGGTGCCGTCGTCGGAGGACATCTGCAGCTTCTCGAAGGGCTGCTGGAGCAGGATGGTCTTGCTGAGCCCCGGCTCCGTGGTGGAGATGGTGAAGCCCTTGTCGATGTGGATGGAGAGGGTGCACTCCTGCCCCTTCCAGGTGCAGGCTGGGGACAGGGACGGGCTCAGGGACGGGCGCAGAGCCCCGCCACCCCCTGCCCCGCGCCCCCCGCGGGACCCCGCTGACCTGCGGACACCTCCTGGGCGAGCTCGGCGGCGCCGTGGGTGCCGTCCACCAGCAAGCGGGTCCAGAGCGCCAGGTCGCGGGGGCTCTCCAGGCTGAAGAGGTGGCTCTGCACTCCCAGCCGGGTGCCGGCGCGCAGGGCGAACGCCAGCTCGGCCTCGTACAGCGCCGAGCCCTTGGCCGGGCCCGAGTGCACCAGCCTGCGGCACGGCGGCGCTCAGCCCCGACGCGGCCGCCAGGGGGCGCCGCAGCCCCGCCGATGGGCCCGGCCATCTTGTGCCGCCCCCCCCCCCGGGCACCGCCACCACCGAGCCGTGCCACCGAGCCCGGGCACCGCCCCTGTCCCCACGGCCATGACACTACCCCCAGACGCTGCCACCACCTCCCAGGTTCTGCCACCAAGTCCTAGGGTGCCCGCCGCTCCCCTCAGGGCGCTGCGACCAGCCTCTGGGCGTTGCCACCACCCCTCGGGCGTTGCCACCATCCCCCAAGCTCTGTCACCGTCCTCGGGGCTCTGCCACTGTCTCCCAAGCGCCACCACTACTGTAGGACACTGCCACCAACTCTGCGGCCCTGCCAACACCCCTGGATGCCACCACTATCCCAGGACACCACCATTATCCTTGGCCACAACCGCCATCCCTGTGACACCGCCACCATCCCTGGGGGCACTGCCACCAGCCCTGGGGGCACTGCCACCATCCCTGGGGAAACCATCACTATTTTTGGCCACAACCGCCAGCCCTGGGACACTGCCACCATCCCTGGGGACACCACCACCATCCCTGAGGACACCAACTACCATCCCGGGGACACACGCAGGACCCTACCTGGTGGCAATCAGCGGGTAGCTGTGCACAGGCTTGCCCAGGGCATCGCGGCTCTGCGGCAGGCTGCCGTACAGGAGCAGCTCCTTCTCGGTGAGGATGGCCAGCAGGTTCCTGGTGCCGGCACCGGGGAGCTGCAAGGAGCCGGGGTCAGGGCCAGCCAGGGACCCCTCGGCAGCGGGTGGCAGGGGTGGAGGGGACACGGGGGTACCTGCTCGGTCAGCCAGCCCACGTGCCTGACGTCCCTGCCACCCGCCGTGCCGGCGCCCGCCAGCTGTGCCCGCAGCTCCTCCTTCACCCGCGGCAGCAGCGCTCCCGCTGCGCCCTGGATGGCGCCGAGCCACGACTGCGCCGTGGCCTCGTCCTTTGCCCGCAGGAAGAGAGCCACGCGCCCGTCCGCCGAGCACACCTCGAGGTACCTGCAGGGACACGGCCCCGCTGGGTCCCCGCCGGCCCTCCATGGGGCACCCCGAGCGGTGGCCGGCGCGGTGGTGGTGGCATCACCCTGACCTGTGCTCCGGGTCGGCGGGGAGGCACTTGCGGGACACGTAGCACATCTTCAGCGGGACGGTCCGGCTCTCGCGGGGCGGCAGGACGGGGGACGACCGCTTCTGCTGGCCAGAGGGAGACGGGTCCCAGCTGACCGTCGCCCCCGCCGCCGAGTTCTTGAAGTAGGGTGAGATCTCCTTCATGTACTTCACTGGAAGAGAGGTGGTGCCCAGTGAGAGCATGGCGTGGTGGCCCCATCCTGCCCACCAGCACCCACCCACACTGCCGAAACCCCTCGTGCCTCCTCCATCACTTCCCCCCTCCCCCAGAGCCGCCACCCATGGGTGCTGTTCTGGGTCCTCTGCAGTCACCCCACGCCAGTGCATGGGGCGTGCTGCCAACTGCTCCGGTGAGCTGAGCTGGGCTAAAAAAAGCCTTTTCCCTTTTCCTTCTTTTCCTTTTTTTTTTAACATGGCTCAGGTCACAGATCCAATTCCAACCTGGACCCTGTTGGCCGGGGCAGCACATGGAGGCGCAGGGCGGGGAACGGGCAGGCAGCCCAGGCCAAAATTACACAGTCCAAATTGTGCTGGTACAGCCGGTCCCGCGGCCAAGTGGGAACAAAGCAGTAATAGCTCTCAAATACCATGGCTTGGACCCAGGAAAAGCCTCAAACTGCGTGTGCACAGCTCACATAACCCTGACTGCGGAGTTAGAAACCAGGGACGAGAAATCATCTTTAAGTGCCCAGCGAGTCGAAGCCAAACATCAGAGTGGCTGTACCGCAGCCCGGCTCCCGAGGTTTAGGAGAGGGGGAGATGAGAGTTACAGCAAATTGATGGGGCCCCACAGGCACTGCTGGAAAATTGGGTCAGCGGCTCCCAAGGCTGATCCAAAGCACGGGCAGAAATGCTTTGGTTGGGCAGGGTGATGCTCTGCGTGCTGTGGGGCTGGCTGATGGCTCTGGGGAAGGGTTTTCCTTGGGTGGCCCTTGGGAAAGGACCAGGGGACAGACACATGCCTGCTGCCATGTCCCAGACTGTCACAGTTGGTTTCACCCCAGGCTTTGCAGCTGACAGTCATAGGTGGCACACTGGTGGACCAGCTCCATTGCAGCAGCAAAGCCAGAGCGAGCGCTCCTAAACCTCAAAATCCCCAAATCCAGCGTGCGAGTGGGGGCACCACAGGGAGAGGCAAAGCCTCAGGGCATGGGGGGACGCATCCCATGGGGGGACACAGCCCCATCACCTCGTCTCACCCCGGTGGCAGTGCTGAGCCCCAGCCTGGCTGAGCCGCCGCTATAAAGGGCTGCGATGCCGCTGCCGCACGTGGGTCGGCCGCCCCGTGGCAGCCCCGTGCCTCCCGGTATAAATAGCCGCCGCGCTCCCGCAGGCATGCGAGCTGCGCTGGAGGCTGCCCCGGGCCAGCAGTCTTGGCAGCGGGTCCCGTCGTTATTCGGGTGCTTGGGAGCTAATTGGATTTCACAGAGACGGGCGTTCACCCGCGGGCACCGGCGCGGGCAGTGATAGCGCTTTGGGGCACGGGGACACGCTGCCTGCTCTGCCCCCACCCCAAGCCCGCCCTCCCTGACGCCACCCCGGTAATTCCTTCCAGCATTCCCGCACCACCTGTCCTGCGTGTCACCTCCGGGCAGGCCGGGGACGTCACCGGCATCAGCTGTGCCATGGCTGGAACACGACCCGATGGCCTCCGCTCAGGGCAGGGGGCAGGGGCACGGGGCACGAGGCAGCGGGCGATGCTGCCCAACTCCAGGAGAAATTCCACTGAGCCGCTCAGGGGACGGGGCACAGGGGACCTGCCCCGGGGGTGCCTCGGGTGAGTTGTGCCAGAGATTCCCACCCCAGCACACACAGACTGCAGAGCCCATAACATGGGCACGTGGCCACCGCGCCCATGTGAAACGTGACCTCAGGCCAGCTGGCTCTGTCCCTGCCCCAAGGACAGCCTGCAAAGCTTGTCAGGGGATCCTGGTGCACCCCAAAAAAATCAGGGCAGGACCCCAAGATCCTAGCACCCAGCCCAAGGCATTTCTTGCAGACAGAACAGCCCCATCCACGTGCTCTGCTGCAAGGTGGACATCACAGCACGGACGCACGGCGGAGAGGCTGACAGCCACGCTGCTGGCCAGGGCCTCGCTGTTTCTCCCCGAGAGGCGAGAGCTTTCCAGCAGCACCTGCACAGCCCCGCAAGCCAAAGAGCTCCGGCTGCAGGAGCAGTCATCACATCTGGAAGGCTTCCAGAGAGGTCCTGGGGACCCAGCTCCAGCCCTAATGAGGTCCTCAGCCCATCTCCGGCGGGTCCTCCTCTGCCTCGGAGCAACACTGGGACCGACGGCGCAAAACTAGCACACAAAATCACAAGGCGGAGGTGGCCGGTCTCCCACACTCTGCCAGGAGAAGGGGAGGGGAGGTGAAGGTAGGACAGGGACCCTCACCCCCTCTGCATCATCCCAAGGCAGGTCCGAAGTCTCCTGCGGTGGTTCATCACCGTGGTTAAAACACGTGTGCACGTGTGGCACTTCCTAGGGCACAGCGCGGCCGCCCAAGTCCCAGCTTCTCGGAGCTGCTGCTGGGGGGTTTGCTCTTGCGGGTTCAATCCTGCACAGCTCCGGCAGGCACAGAGCCGGGGTGCTTGGCCCCAACGCCCTGTGGGCACCTGATTTCTGCTCCTCCGCACAAATCCGGGTCACCGCCACCCCAAAACCTCCAGCCCCTTTGGTCCTGTGGTATTTTCTCCATGGCCAGCTGAATGTTGTGGCTATTTCACATCTCACACCGTGCACATCTCCACCCTCGGCAACTGCTGCAGCCCACACTGGGCATCCGACAGTTATTTTTTCTGAATTTCAACCTTCCATGCTATCCCTTGGCCAAACAAGTCCTGGAGAACTGCTTTGTACCCAGAGATACAAACGCAAAAATAAAAAATTAAAAAAAAAAATTAACGAGAGGAAAAATAAGGTCAGGCAGAGCGCCTCTCCCCAGAATAACCATGTAATATAAATACGAACTCCTCCTGCAAGGATGAAGATGGCAGCTTGGCACGCGCAGAGGCCTCCTGGCAGGGCACGCCGGGAGGTTTCCGCGCATCACCGCACCCGGCCAGGACTGGCACTGCCACGCGGGGCCAGATCCAGCACGTGGGGCACTTCTGGCGCTGGGACCGACGTGTTGCAGTGCTCAGCTCGGCCGTTTTGGGGTTCCTCCTGAATTCGTCACCCCGATCAGTGACCACACGAGGAGCGTGCAAACTCTCCCGGTGCTGCCGTGCGGTCGCTCTCCTAATTGGAGCAAGACGAGAGCTTCGTTTCCTTCTGGCACACCACTTGTGAACCGCCCCTAAAGCTCCAGGTCTGAGAACAAGCTTGGCTGGGAGGAGAAAGGTGGCGTAAACACGTGCTGGCTGTGCTGAATCCCTCCTTTTTGGTATTTCTGGCAAACGTAAGGGAAGTCAGAGCTAAATGGAGAGCTGGGGAGCACCCAGGAGCTGCGGGGACCCCGCTTTGCTGCTTGCCCTTGTCCCCGGCTGTCCCAGCACAGATGTCACCAACCCCCTGTGCCAGGCTGGGGCACACAGGGGACATTTCTGGAGCTAACTGAAACAGCACAGGGCTGGCCCGGAGCTGTCTGCAGGGCCAGGGGACAGCAGGGGACAGCAGGGGACAGCCAGCGCTGCACAGAGCCAAGGCACAGGGTTCTGCGAGGGAGCGTAGTCGGCCCCAGAAGGCACCTGCTGGACGCTGAGGTCGTTGTGCTGCTTTTCACCGAGCCTTGGAGCAAACCCAAGGACAAGGAAGGAACAGGGGAGTCCCCTGTCACCACCCCTCTGGTTCCAGAGCATTGCTCTGTCCCCAAGCCCCGCCGCACTCAGAAAGGAGCGGAGATGGAGATGCCGTGCGCACGTGCGACGACCAGCAGCTGCCCGCAGCACCCCGAGCAGCACCGTGCCACAGGAGGGTGACGGCACCGATCCAAACCAACCAAAAACATCACGGCAGGAGCCAGCCCAGCTCTCCTCCTGGAGCAGGAGTGCGCCTGCTGGGAGCTTTCGTTTAGGAGGAAGCCCAGCTGCTGCAGAAATGTAGGTGCCTCCCGGCAGGGCGGCCTGGAAGCACCCACCCGGCTCCCCAGGAGGAAGAGGAGGAGGAGGAGGTTGGTCCGGGAGAGAAGTTGTTCTCTCGAGAAAGGGCAGCCCATCTCCACCTCCTGCAGAACCTCCAGCAGAAAGGAAGCCCATGCCAAAGTAAAGGATGAAAAGAAAACATCAGAGAGAGGGTGGTCTGAGTGCAGCGGCCACGGGGAGGAATTTCAGAGACTTCCAGAGAAAGAGGCTCTTGTATTGCTCTTTGGTCAGAAAAAAAAAATAACCCCCCTATCTGCTCCCAGCAGCTGTGCAGAGCAGCACATTCCTCAGGCTGAAGCGTGGTTCTGCGGCTCCCAGGAGAGGAGGAACCCACAGCAGAAAAGGGCTGAGCAAAGCAAAAACTGAAAATCTGGAGATGACACAATCTGGGGAAGGAGCAGGAAGGAAAGCGCCGCGGAGGTTGCTCTCAGCAGAAGACACAGAGCTCTTCTTTGTCCAGGCACAGCCCACAGCGCTGCCCCCAGCCAAAAACCTCCCTGTGGGACCTGCAGCCTGAAATCCGCACAAGGAAGTGTCTCGGGCACCGAGACCACCTGGGGCAGCCTGCGGAGCCACGCGGCCCCGCTCCGGCCAAGGCTACGGATTTAAATGGAAGCCATGGGAAGAACACAGAGCTGACCGCTGCCCCTGGCACTGAGGACCTCGGGGTGCAGCCGTATGAAAAGTCACACACCCCATAGACCTGCCCCAAATCCCCCGTTGCAGCCTGCCCACGGTCCCTGCAGCTGGGACACAGCCGCGGGGTACCCAGCACATCCCTCCTGCTCCCGGGATGAGCAGATGAGCCACCCTGCGTATATTGTTTTCCATTTAAAAGAGCATGCAAATGTGTATGCAGATGCTGTGCCTCCCCCGGGCTCCCTGCACGGCTCCAGCACACCCTCGAGTGTCGCGGGGTGGGCACCCAGCACGTGGCTGTGCAGGAGCTCTGCGGAGACGGGCATCGGCAGGCCAGGAGCAGGAGCCCCCCGGTGCCACCTTGCCCCTACCTTCCAAGACGACCTCCTTGCCCGTCTTCTTCAACGCCTGCACCGCCTCGTCGTGCGTCGCCTCGGACAGGTCGGTGCCGTTCACGGAGAGGATGGCATCTCCCACGTAGAGCGCCTCGGTCTGATCCGCCGCCAGCCCCTTGAAGATCTTGGATATCAAGATGGGCATTTTATTCTCTCGGCCACCTTTGAAGAGGATGGAAACCGAGCGGTTACGGACGTGCAGAGGGGGATGCTCAGGTTCCACGCTGCCCTCCGCATCTCCCCCTGGCAGCACCCAACATACCGTGAGGCTTTACAGCAGCTGAAGATAATTGCTCCCAAAAAACCTCCGAATGCTTGCAGATTTCCTTGTGGAGCAAACACATACCTTGGCTGTCTCCCCATCAATTTTGGCAGGAAACCATGTCATTATTTGCATTATTAATCGTGTGTGCTGAGCAACCATCCCTGCTCCGAGGACTTCACGATCTAAATGGATCGGGCAGCTGAGGGTTTGGAGAGGCAAAAGAGCCAGGGAGAAGCGACCCGCCCTGGGTACTTGCTCCCCTCTGCCCAGTGGCCCTATTTACCTGCTGCTTTCCATTCTTCAGCCTACAAGGATGCTATTCAAGCCTCCCGGCAGCTTGAGGAGATCAATTTGCACGTTAACTTTTGAACCCGCGGGGAGATGCGAGCAGCCTGCAGGCGCAGCAGCTACGGCAGCAGGGCGGCAAGCAGGGACAGCGACGTGCCCGCGCCCCCCGGGACAGCCTGTCCCCAGGAGGATCCCTCACCCGAGGGGGAGAGCCCAGCGGTGCGTTATCACCCCGGGGCTGCTCCCGGCCCTGCCGCAGGCATTTCCTCGCTCAGATTTCTGCCAAGCCGCTCGAGGAGCAGAGGGCTCCGGTTATCAGCTGTCAGAGGCCCCCGTGGGGGTGCTGCGAGCTGCTGAGCCCACCCTCGCAGCAGCCCGGGCTGCGTGCACGGAGGGGGAGCTGCTGCCAGGAGCATCCACGGTGGCTCCGGCAGGGTGGCAACCTGACCCCGGAACACCAGGAACTTGAGTAAAAAGGCTAAGGCTGGCTGGGGTGTGGACCCAGCCACAACACCAGGGCCAGAAGGGTTGGGTTCAGGTTCTGCCCCTCGCCCTGCCCCATTCCACCCCTGGGCCATGGACAGGAGCAGCAGGGAGGTTGGCACGAGGGGGACCAGGCTGCCGGAGCCCCTCAGCTCCCTTCCCCGTCATCCCCTCCACACCCCGCTGCTGGAGGAAAGCGAGGTTAAATTGCAAGAAGGGGGCTGCTTTTTAATAGGAATAGGAAAGCATCCGTCTGTCATCCCCCCACCCCCCTCCCCCAGTTAAGGCAGAGCAACGCAGAGCCAGGGCTGCCCGAGCGGCCGTCACGCTTTGCAGCTCCCAGTTTGGATTACGGCTCCTTGGTTTCCACATACGTCACTGCAAAAATAAAGTTTTAGCTGAACCAAGTAACGTTTCTCCTTTCCTGGGAGAGCCTCGGAGCCAGTGGCGGCTTTGCAGCCAAGGGGTTGTTGCAAAGGGGGGGTTGCGCTTCCCAAAAGGGCTGGCAAACTCCGGCATCCCAAAAAGCAGCCGGCAGCACTGGGTTTTGACCCAGTCCCCGCACAGGGACACCCACGGCACAAAACCTCCCTGCAGCGCCCGCTTACGGAGCGAGCTGGAGGCTCCGGGGAGGGGACGCCACGTCAGGAGGCGAGAGGCATGCTGCCACCGTCCCCGGGCCCCCCAGGACGCAGCCCCACGACCCCCTTGGCCACACACGGTGGCAGCCCCCTGGACTGAGCTCCCCCTGCACAGAGTTTCCAACCGAGCTCAGAGCCTCGTGAAAGCCAGATGGGGCCAGAAGGGCCACCCTCGCCCCGAGAAGTTTCCAGCCCCAAGTGTGGGCAGTGCCAGCCGGGTGTAGGGCGGGAAGCGGCTCTAAGGGGCCCCCGGCTCCCCAGCTCCCGGCTCCCCGCAGCCCGGGGCTCCAGCTCCCAGCACCGCTCAGCACCCCACAGACCCCCGATGGCTCTGGGGGGTCACAGGCATTTGCTTCGGGGGACGGACGGGCACAGGGGCCGGCACTCGGGGACTTGGGGACACGGGGACACGCTGGAGACAAGGACGCACGGGCAGAGTGCTCCGCCCGACTGCAGAAGTGACAGCTTTTGTGCACGTCCCACCTGCTCCCGGAGCCCCTGTCCCCATGTCCCCGCGTTCCCCCCGGTCCCGGAGCCCCTGTCCCCATGTCCCCGCGTCCCCCCCGCTCCCGAAGCCCCTGTCCCCGTGTCCCCCTGCCCTCCCTTTCCCCCCTTCCGCCCCCCCTCCCCCCCAGCAGTCCCCTGCCCTTCCCCACCTCCCCGGGGGTCGTGCTCGGACGCTGCCCGACCCCCCCTTTCCCCGGACCCCTCACCCTCACCTCTCGGAAGACGACAGCGGCGGGTCCCCCCCCTCACCTTTAATACTGATGCCGAGCCCCCCCACGTCCTGCTTGACGACGTGCACCGTGCGCCTGATGTTGGCGAGCGCCTCGGGCACGCCGGAGCTCCCTTCGCCGCCGTTCAGCTGAGCCGCCGGAGCCTCCCCGGGGCCGGGGCCGTCGGCGGGGCTCACCCCCAACGAGTCCTCGGCCAGGGTGAGGAGGACGCGGAGCCAGTGCCCGCCGGGGCCGCGCAGCTCCAGCAGCCCGCTGCGCGGGGCGCGCCTGCCCGCCGCCATCTTCCGCGCCCGCCGGCCCCGCTCCGCGCCCGCTCCGCGCCCCCCGCGCACCGCCCCCGGCCCGCCCCGTCGGGGCAGCGCCGCGACGCCGCCGCTCGGCTGCGGTGGGGCCGGCTTTTTTTGGCTGTGGGACGGCCCCGGACTGCCCGCTGGGCCGCCCCCGCGAGGGGCCGGGGAGGGCTTCTGGGGGGTCGGGGAGCGGGGACGCCGAGGGGGAGGTCCGTGGGGCGCAGGCCCCCTGCCCCGAACGCCGCCGGTGCCCCAAAGTGACCGGGACCGGCCCCGGGGCTTTCTCCGAGGCTGCTCCCTGCAGGGCCCGGGGGTGGGCGCCTCCCGGCAGCCCCGCGCTGCTCTCGGGCAGGGGAGGCGGAGGGAGGGTGTCGTGGGCGTCCCTGCCTCCCCCGTGCTGGTCCCGCTTCTTGGAGAACGGGAACGACGTGGTTGTCTTTGGCACGTCCTCGTTTCTTGCTGCAACCGAGTGGGAGCAATTAGGAATGAAAAAATACCCCTCGGCGCACCCCCCCCGCCGTGCCCCTTGGGCTTTTCCGCAGCTCCAGAGGCCTCCGGGATGGGGCCTTCGATGTCGCTGAGCTCCAGCCTGTGCAAAACGCCAAGATTTAGAAGAATTTCATCGCATCCACCCGGAACGGGCACGCGGCGAGGGGCTGCAGGGACCGGGGGGGGGGCAGCCCTTCCCCACCCACGCACCGAGGAGAAAAAACGCCCCCGCCCCCGCCGCCTCCCCCGCAGCTGTGGAATTTCGTGAGGTTGCACCCGAGGAAACCCTGAAGGTTTTGTCCATACAAAACAGACACTTCAAATGTTCCACGTTTCTTTTCAATAAAAAAGTCCGCAGTTTGGTTTTAGTGGCTTCCCGGCGGTGCCTAGCGGAGCTGCTTGCCGTAGCCGTTCCCCTCCGTGTCACTTCTGCACCCGTCCGGAGGTGACGATCCCGTCCCCCACGTGCTCCGCGGGGCTCCGAGCTCACTTTGGTAACAGCAGGGGGAATTTTGTCCTCCCGAGGGCACACAGGGCTGGTTTTCCCCGTGCCACCCGCTCCCAAAGCGCTCGCTGTATTTGCCAGCCTGCAAAGCAGCTTTGTCTGGATTTTTTTTCCCTTCCCTTGTTGTTTCCAGCGTAGGTGATCGTTTAAGGCCCCGTTCCCACTGGAAGGGGTGGCAGAAACCAGGCACGGTGCTTTTAGTGCTGCAGAACGGCTCCGTCTGAGCTGCTGGCTTCGCTTGCTCAGCCCTGGCAGCACGGATACAACACTCGTGTGCGGATGAAGGGAGCAATCCAGAGCACAGCAAGTCCATGTAAAGGGAAAAACCTCATCTCGCCCCATCCTGCTGGGATGCAGAAAGCAGCTGGGGCCCCAGGGCCCGCCTGGGGATGAGTTCACCTCCCCGGAGCTGCAGCCTCGCCCAGAGCCGCTCCTCGTCCCAGCCCAGAGCATCATTTATTTCCCCAGAGTCACCCAGCGTGGGCTTCGTCAGCACGAGCACGTGGAGAGCAGGGGAGAGCGGGATGCGGGATGCCGCGAATCGCCCTCCTGTGTCCTGCAGACACGGCAGAGCTGTTGGCCCAGCCGTGCCCGGGGACAGCCACCGCTGTCACCGCAGGAAGCCTGTCACGGACACCGTGGCCACACAGCTTCGGGACCCCTCTCCCCTGTCTTTTCCAGCAGCGTTATCGTCCTTCCGCAATTGCACCAGGTCCTTACGTGGGCCGGTGACCCGAGGCGAGTGCTTCAGGTGTCAGCAAACCGGGAGGACAGGCCTGCGGGACGTTTTGGGGGTCCTGGTGTCCCCAGAGCAGAGGGGCTGCTGTGTTAGGGACCTTCCCGGAGACTTGGTTCCCCAGGCATGCCCTCACCCTGTGTGTTCTCAGGGTCCTTCATTTCCAACCCTCCCCCCCCCCATCCCAGCACAGGGGGTGCTCCTGCTGCAAGGTGCTGCGAGCATAACTCACACGGGACGGGTGGGTGAAGGACGACAGTTCAGGCCGGGCACGAGAGGTGGCTTCCCAAGACTTTTCCGAATGGATTTTCCACGTTCCCCACCCAAGACAGCTGGGCCAGACGTGCAGAACCCCCACGTTACAGTGCGGAGGGCGCGGACCCCTGCCCGCCCCGGGGTCCCCATGCCCCTGGGGCTGGTGCCACTTCTGCGGCTGGTTTCCATTGCACGCCTGAGCCCGTCCTGGCGTTTTCTCTGCAGAATCTCCCCGCTCCCCTGGACTGGGTGGTTAAGCAGCTATTATTAGCCTCATTTCTTGGCACAGACGGGAGCTGTGTCAAAGCCCACCGGTCTATTTATAGAGCGCCGTTAGTTGCATTAGTTAATCACTTGTGAAACCAAATAAAATCTCGCGTTCAGGGTCTGGAACCATGTTCCCAAGGCAGATAACAACACCTCCGGCTGCCCACGGAGCTCGGTCTGCTCGGGCAGCACACAGGGCAGCCGGTCCTGCTCTGCCCAACAGCATCTGCGGGAACCAATGGCTGAAAAACCACTGGCAGGGACGGAAAGGGAAATAAAAGAGATTCAGATGTGCAGTATGTACTTAACCGAGTGATTCACCCTTTGGTATACAGGAAATGCAGCGAAATGGCTTTGTCTGACCATAAAACCCCTGGAGTCTCTGACTCCTCTAACCCGACGGCGTGCTGTTTTCTCTGGGACACGATCAGGCCCAGCAAAGTTTCTTCCTTGTCGGCCCAGGTTCTTCTCTTATGGATCCCTACAAGACGGTCAGATCAGCAGGGCTCCCTGCTGTGAGAACACCTTTGTTAGCACACGGCAGACACATCATCAAGGCAGGATGGCAGGATGATTTCTGTCGAAGAAATGGGAAAAGGCAGCCCCTAGGAGCTAAAACAGCCTTGGGCAAGGCAGCAGCTGGGTGATGCAGCAGAGCTGTGCCAGCAGTGATGTGCACAGAGCCCGGCTGCTCCAGCAGGCACGGCTGGCCTAAGCAAGTCAGCAAATCTTCTGCAAGACCACTTGTTGGCCTTGCATCAGGCAGACCTCACCCGTTCAGAGCCCGGTATTCACTGCCTGCTGCAGCTTCTGAGTCTCAGATCCGCTCCAGCACCGAGTGGCATCGGTGGCAGGGCTTCACTCAGCCCCCAAGGTAGTTCAGAGGGCACGAGTCAATCACAAAAGTCAGGGCATTAATTGCAGATTGTAAAATGTACCGGCACGTTTGTACCTGCTGCGGGCTGATCCCCCCGCTGACCTCTGATGTCGGCCACAGGGAAAACACCCCGTGGTTTGGATAATTTGCAGCTCGCAAAGGAAAATGCCAGTTCCCGGGTGCCCCTGGGCCCGCCGAGGTGTTGTGCTGCAGCTGCTGGAGGTGCCACCCACGATTTTGCACATCCCCTGGTACCGTGGGTGCCAGCGTCTGTGCCACCTACATCCCCCCGCGGCCTCTCGCCTGCGATGTGCTCAGGGGGAGACGAGGCAGGGAGCGAGGCCGGGCTGCGAGGAGCAGCGGGCGCCTTGCTGCCTCGTTCCCTGGCCCCCACGAAGCGGGCAGGTGCCGGCTGTCCCCACGAGGGGAGCTGGCAGCGTCCCCTTGCCCACAGCTCCCTGTTATTATTTTTAACTCCCGGAGCTCCCAGAAACGTCTGGAGAAGAGGGGGCTGGGGAAGAGCTCCCCTCGGTGCAGCAGCCCGGCAGGAGGACAGGAGGGTCTCGGTGCCACGCGTGGGCAGCCACGCAGCGGGGGCCGGGCGCAGGGCGCGGGGCTGACAGCAGGGGCCAGCAAAGCGCCGCTCGGCAGCGAGCAGGGCTCCCTCCGGGGGGGCAAAGCCCTCCTCGGCCGCCCCCAGCCTCCCCTGGGGCCGGGGGCTCTGGGGGGGTCTGTGCGCAGGGTTGGGGTGGGGTGAGCTGGAGGAGGGCGGGGGGCTCGGAGCACCCCCTTCCCCCGGAGGAGTTTTGGGTCCGGAGCCGCAGCGGGTGCTGCAATGGGGGTGGCAGTGACAGGGGACATGGGGACAGTGCTCCCTGCAGCGTGTCCCAAGGCTCGGCTTGTGGCCAGCAGCACCCTCGGGGGGCAGGGGACACGGGTTCCACCATGCGCACTCAGCTCTGGGCTCTGTAGGGGATTTTCACCTCTGCCTCTGTGCCCCCGAGCTCCAGGCTCTGGGCTTTCTGCTTGGCGCTGTGACACCAAAACCGTCCTCACCACCTCCAGCCGATGCCTTGTGGTGGGTGTCAGCGATGGTCCCCCCCAGCTGCACGCCCCTTGCCACGTCCCGGCCATCCTGGGGCAGTTGCCTCCTACCCACCCCGTGCCACCACGCTGCGGTGCCACCAACTGTCCCCATCTCCGTGCCTGCCGCGCTCCCGCAGCCACCCCGGCCCTCCTCTGCTGGTGGCCGTGCCCTGCTCCGAGATGCCACCACGCCGAGTGCCCCATGGCCAGCACTGCCAGCTCTGCCCACGGCATCTCCAAAGGGCCCCGCGGCGCAGGGATGGCAGCACAGGTGTCCCCCACCTGGGTGTCCCCCACGGCCCTGGGCTGGCACCCGCGCCCCTCTGCTCGCCTCGGATGCAGCCTTTTGTTCCCTTCCAAACAGAGGTTTTAATTTACCCTCTCGGCTGGCGAAATCCTATCCAAAGCAATTCCCCAGCCGTTCCTCCAAATCACAGTAATTACCTCATTACTTTGATATTAATAGAATTCATATGGCCTGGAGAAGATAATTGAAATTAGCCCCGCGCCGCTTGCGAGGGGGAAGCCGAGCCGGATGTGAGGCCGGATCCTGGCACCCACCCCAGGGCTGAAATATCGCCCGAGGGTCACCCTACATAAAAGGGGTGAGCGGGCAGGACGGGAACAGAGCAGGAGGATGCCCAGCACGGGGCCAGTCCTGTTCTTTCTGGGGAAAAATACAAAATAAAAAAGGGGGGGAAATAGAGTGATTCATCATCTGCAAGAGCAACAAAGGCAGCACGGCTCTGAAAGGGTCTCGCAGCCGGTGCCGTGCCCCCCGAGACGGCCGCTGCCCGTCGGAGCCGTCCCAGCGCCCTCCAACCCCGCGGCTCCGTCCCAGCTGCTGCCCCACCAGCCGGGGGTGACCCCAACAAAGGCCGGGGCCGCCCCTGCCACCCTTGGGCTTTGCCCTGCCACGTGGCTCCGTAACCTCTTCCTCGGGGCCAGCTGCCACGAGGGGACCCTCCTTTGTGGCCCCGGCGCAGGCGGCGCGGCAGACGGGTCTCCCCATCTGGCCGGCGAGCCCTCGTCTGTTGGAGACCCCCTGCCCCGGCTTATAACGGCATTAAACCTCCCCGCCGCTGCGCCCGGCCCCGCTTCCACCCCATGTCACGGAGAGCCCTCGTTCCCGGGGGGACGTGGGGCCGAGGGCTGCTGGCAGCACAGGCTCCTCGGGCACCCTGCGGCACCCATCCCTGGGGCTGCCCACGGCCAGCAGCGCGCGGCGCGGGGCAGGAGGGATGCGTCCCCTCTGCTCCCCTCCCGACACCACGGCACCAGTGCTGGGTGGAAACGCTGAAGGCAAATGCTGCATGGTGTGATTGCTGCGCGGCGACGCGGCGTGTAAGTGCTGCGTGGTGCAAGTGCTGCGCGGTGTGAGTGCTGCATGGTACGGATGCTGCACGCACACTTTGATGGTGTAGGTACCACGTGGTGTAAATGCTTCGTGGTCTGAACGCTGCATGCTATCAATGCTGCATGTAAACGGTGCCCGGTGTAAATGGTGCCTGGTGTCGATTCTGCATGGTGGGTGTGTGAATGCCCGGTACAAATGCTGCTCAGAAATGCTGCTTATAGGTAAAAATACAGAAATTCAGCATCTCCAAGCCATAGGGGAAGGGGATGGGCTGTGCCAGGCCTGCAGCCGCACTGCGCCCCGCTGTGACGGTCTCAGGAGCAACACCTCCTGCCCTGGCACTGCAGGGACAGGGACCAGGCCTTCGGGCCCCCCGTGCTCAGGACCAGGACCCCACCAGGGTGGGTCCATCCCAACCCTCTGCACGCTCATCCCTTGCTTGCTCAGGCACCGGGCTCCCAGGGAGCA
Organism: Oxyura jamaicensis; assembly: GCF_011077185.1. NCBI lineage: Eukaryota > Metazoa > Chordata > Aves > Anseriformes > Anatidae > Oxyura > Oxyura jamaicensis. The sequence goes on from NC_048912.1 coordinate 4,771,952, forward strand.
GGGGCCCACACGTGGCAGGCTGCAAGGAGCAGCAATGTCCAGGGTCAGGCCCCCCAGCCCCGGGGGAAAGGAGCTGGAAAAGGAGCCAGAGGTGTCCCCAGGCCGGGACTGACAGGAGGAGACCCCGCCACCGCCACCTCCCTCGCCAGACAGCCATCTCCACGGAGGGCCTTATCTGCCGCTAATGCTTCGCAGCAGCCTCCCAAAAAGCTTGTGGGCTTGGCAAGATGCTCCGAAACTGCATTTGCTCCAAATGGATTGTATCAGAGGGAGAACAAAGCACTGGAGGGTTTTCAAAGCAAAGCCGCGATGGCAGCCCCGAGGAGAGGCAGCCGGTCCCCTCCGGCAGCACCGCGCTGGTGACTCAGCTGGCCGCCCTCGCTGTCCCCTGCACGGCGGTGGCTGTGGCCCTTCGGGATGCGTTGGCCAGAAAAAAAAAAAATAAAAGGCATCCTGCTGCAAAATCTGGCCCCGCTCTAGCCGCGAATGGAAAAAATATGATTTTTTAAATTTTTTCCTTCCCCAGAGTTCCTTGGAAAGGCGGAGCAGCGCTGGTGATGGAGCAAGCTCCAAGCGGGCTTTGCAGCGCGGCATCGTGTGGGTGCTCGTCCCCCTGGCTCCCCACCCCTGCTTGCTTCCCATCCCTGCACTGCTCCAGGTGACAGGGGCAGCCCCTGGCTGTCAGCACACAGGGGACACGTGTGTGTATAAACCAAAAATCATTTCCAGCTTCAATCTGAGCATGAAGAAATGGCGATGGCAGTGTCAGGATCGGTGCTCGGGCAGGAGGACACGGCCTGGGGAGCCACGGGGGGACCTGTCTTAGAGCTGCCAAAATGTTCTCCCCTAAATACCGGGGAGGTGAGCATCCACATTGCCAGATTGCTTCCAGAATGATTCAAAATAAAGGAAGTTCGGCACGGTGGTGGTGCCGTGGTAACACCCGGGGAGCTGCGCTCTGCGGGAAGCGCCGGAGGAGGGGGAACGGCGCAGGCAGAGGTCGTGATGCCTCGGCTCTCCCTCGGGTGTGCAGAGAAGATGGTGTCAGCAGTGAGTCAGCACCAGGAGTGATGTGAAAGCAGAACCGAAGAATGTTGAGAAAACATCAAAATCCCATATATATATAAAAAAATAGGGTGTGTGTGGGGAAGACTCGAGCAAGAGCAGCAGAAGGGCTGCAGATCCCAGAGCCGTGCCAGGGGCTGCGTGAGCAACTTGTCCTTTTTTGGCTCACAGAGGGAGCACTGCAGGACTGAATCTGACTGCAGGAGGGAACCCCACAAAGCCCCGGAGGTTGTCCCTGCCCCTGTTTGCCCATGAGAAATGCCACATCTGCAAGGTGCTGTTGAACAAGTGCCATTGGGAAGCTGGGGAAACAAGAGGGGCGCATGGAGCCAGCCTCTGTGGAGAGCTCCCTCGTGGCACAGCCTGACCGTGCAAGATTTGCTCACTTGGGATCGATTTGCCATGGGGAGAGGTGCAGGGGCTGCGCTGGGATGGCTTCAAACCCCCCACAGGCAGTGCACAAAGCAGGTGAGCTGCCTCCTGCAGAAAGTTCACCAGGAGCTGCAGTGAAGAGCCACGGGGAAATCAACCAAAAGGGCACGAGTCCAGGCATTCAAAGAAAATAAGCATGAGCAGCGTGCAACGTTGAGAGGGGACATGTGGCACGGGGGCATCCACCCGGGGTGGGCTGGGGAGAAGTGAGAGCTCCTGCAGCAGCTGAGCTTGGGTCACACACGGCCCTGAAGCGCCAAAACCATGCGGGATGGGGGCAGGCAGGGAGGGACAGCATTGTGCTGTGCCCCCCATGCCCTCACCAGTGCGTCCTTGTCCTCGTGCCCCGGCTCTGCCCCGTGTGTCCCCGCGTGGTCACCGGCCACGTGGCCGCATCCGGCTGGGGCTGTGCTCTGGGTTTTGGATAACCAATGCCATCCAGAGCGCCCTGCGCTGTAACCCCGGCCACCTGGCATGCGGTGCTGAGGTTTTCCTCTCTTTTTTCAGGCTGCCCTGCCCTGTATCACTGCATGTGGGCTTTAGTCTGGGATACAAAGCAAGCCCCCAAGCACGGTGCCTGCAGCGCAGCTCATCCCTCCTGCTGCCTGCCTTTGGGGATGCTGCCAGAGGCATCCGTAGCCCCACAGGCATTTTTGCTCTGAAATATCTCTGTATAAATCCAACTGCAGCCACATGTCAGGTGCAGATCCACTGTCTTCTCTGATAACAGTTCAATATTTTAACTCCTCGACAGCGCAGGGTGGAAATCCGTGAAGGTCCCCGCTGAAGCTGGGGCAGGGCTGGTGCCCGTCCCCTCCCAGCACCCTGCTCGGGGCTGGGCCCTGCTGGGTGCCGTAGCAGACGGCCGGGGTGCTTCCCCGCACAGAAACACCGGGCACTGAACCGGGGAGAGACCGGACAGACAGCGTGCTGGGCCACCCTCATGGGGACACCCTGAGGATGCCATCGAGAGGGACGTTGGGCACTGCCAGCTTCTCCTCTGCTCCCCCCTGCACCGAGCGCCCCGCAGAGGGAAAGCCCTGACTGCTCGTGGGTGCTGAGCTCAAGCCGGGGCAGGGCTTGTCGCAAAAAGCCAAGAAAATAAATCAGGCCTTGTTGATTTTTGATTTAAAATGTAAGCGGAAAATAAATAAATAAATAAATAAATAAAACCGAACCCACCAGGCCCCGTGGCTGGCTGCTGTAAGGGCAGAAGATGCGATCCCTGGCCACCACGAGCTGATGTTTTTGTGCCTCTTTCCCCAGAAATGACCCCAAATGGAGGGGCCAACGCGCTGCAGCCGTGCAGCACCCATGGGTGCACCCAGGCACCCGCTCAGAACAGAGACGGGCGCGGGCAGAGCCGGCAGCTCACCCACATCTGCAACCATCTCCGGTAATCGCACCCAGAGGCTCCAAAACGTTTGGGAAAAAAAAAAAAAAAACAAATAAGGCTCAAAGGAGGCAAAGGGATCGAAGGGAAATGGCAACTCTGCGTCTGCAGTGAAAAAGCAGCCGTGTCCGGCGCTCTGGAGCTAACGGGCTTTTAATATTCTGGTGGCACGCACCGTGGTGTACGTGGCGAGAGGCGCGTGGAGCTCCTGCACGAGCACCAGTGCTCAGGGGCTGCTCGTGGGGCTCGGGCTCTTCCCTTCCCCGCCAGCTGCCGCGTCGATTCCGATGTTTCAATTATTCTGTCAGCTGCGTGTTCCAAATTAAGGCCGGAGAAGTGTCTCTGCATTGCACAAAGATAGATAGATATATATATATACACGCATATATCCCTAAAAGGAAAAGAAACGAACTCAGAAATTAATAAGGCTGATTGACAATGCTGCTTTGGAAGCCCCGGTACCATATGGCATCCCTGAATGGCTGCAGTGCTGCTCGGCTGGGGCTGACCAGCTGGAGAGTTACCGGGCTTGTTTGTAATTGTAATAATGGCTATCAGATGGCTGGTGTGGAGCAGTTTATAAATGAGAACAGACAATGAGCCGCACTGTTTGTCAGGAAATCATTTCTGATATGGTCTGCGCGCAACCCACCGCTCCCCGGCGGGGCTGGCTGCTCCGGGGCACCCCGCAGGATCCGGCCCCGGCGCGGGGAGGAGAGGAGCGACGCGGGGCAGAGCCCTGCGAGCAGCACGGGAGGTGCTGGTGGGGCTGGAGGCCTCGGGGGAGCCCCCCGGGGGGTGGCTGGGGCCCTAAGGGTGCAGAGGGGAGCGGGGCCGGAGCGCTGCCTGCCCGGGGACACAGCGGGGACAGGAGGGAAGCTCTGGGGGGCACAGAGGGGACGGGGGCTCAGCCGCGGCCACTCCCAGATCGCTTTTTGTGCTGAACGGCCAGACAAATCACGACATTTCAGAACTTGCCATTTAACGGATTTTTTTAGTATTTTTTTTTTTAAGTAGATAACAATGAAATGTGTTATTTCGATTCCTGATCTAAGCTCTGTGGCTTATCGCATGAAACAAAGCTGAGCTGGGAATAAAAACACCACATGCTTATTCCCTGGTCTTGTCCAAAAGGAAATTTCATCCAAATTAGTGCCCAGCATTGCCCAGCTGAAGCCTCCTGTGGCAGAAGCTGTCCCGTCCCTCGTGTCCCTGCCACACCAAGGGCAGCCACACCGCCTGGGGGGACAGCAGCACACACCTGGACGGGTTTTTTCCCCAAAAAATTATCCAAAAAAAACCCCACTCACGTGAGCTGGGTGCCCTTGGAGCACTGGAGAGGAGCCAGCAGTGCGGGGGCACCTGCTCCGCTATTTCGCACTCCTGCTCTCGGCTCAGAAAACGCTCCCAGAGCTCCGCTCTGGCTTTCTTTCCAATTTGGAGAGAATTATTTATTTGAGGCTGCACGTTCAGAGCCTCAGTTCCTAGACTTTTCTATAAAGTCATTAACTTTAATAGCGGGGAGTCACGGTTTTTCCCGCTATCGAGCACTGTTTAGAGGGAAATGGGCACTGGATCACAGTGCACCCAGCATCGCAACAAATTGTTTTAATTAGGGAGCGGACCTGGGGATGTGGCACAGACGAAAGACCCAAGTTTCTGAGCCCATCTCCTGCACCCGCACCAGCTCGGGAAGGAGAAGGGCTGACCGCTCCCCGGCGGAGCTCTCGCTCCCTGGTCCCCATGTCCCCAAGGACGGATGAACTGCCCGGTCTCACCCTCCCATCTTTAGCCCCAATTTTTCACTGCAAGCCCCCCTGGACACAAGGGAGGAACGAAATTCCTCAGCATCTTGCTGTGCATGATCGTGGTGCCTCGGCGTCTTTTTGGGCAGCCTGCAGGCTGCTTTTCCTGCCCTGCCCATAGCAGTATTTCCCCATTCCTCAGCACAACAAGCTCCCAAATTCCCCTGTCCGTGCAACTGCGCTGGCACCTCTTTCCAAACCGTCCTAGGAAAGCTGTTGTTGGTTTGTTTTATTTTTTACAGGGGCAATCGAGCCTCCCCACATCCTCCCAGCCCCGTCCCGCCCTGGCTCCCACCCACGCACCTCCTGCATTAATGGGTTTACTTTGCAGGTACCGGCCCCCGAAAGCAGCTGCCGCTTTGTCCTCCCGAGCCAGCAGCTGCACATCGGGGAGCAGCAGGTGACAGCCCCGCGTCCCCTCGGCGTGATGCTCACGGGACCGGTGTGTCCTGGAGGGCCGGATTCAGGCCGTGGGACCGGCCCCATCTCACTCGCCCAGCCCGCTGGCTCCGAGCCCTGCGCGTCTCCGTCCCCACTGAGCGTGACCCCATGCAGAGACACCAGCCTGAGACCCTTGGCCAGCTGCTGGTGGTGGCTTGGGTGTCCCCACGTGTCCCTTGGAGGAAGAGGATGAAAGCATGGGGCTTGCGATGAAGCTGAGAAGGTGCAATAGGAGCTGGGAGGGAAATAAAGGGAAACCCAGGGTGATGGCAGCAGCGGCAAGTGGCAGAAGGATCCTAAAAGCTTCCATCCTCAGCCCCATGGCAATCCGTGTATGGGGTGAGTCCATCCCATGGCTGGAAAATGCCACCAACACCTTGCCGAGCTCCCCAAAAGAGCCAGGGAGGCAGGGGTAGGTGGGGACAGCCACTGGAGCATGGCCTGCAGGAACAACAGAAGGTCCGGGAGCTGTGCGGGGAGCTGAAGCGGGCTTGGGCTGCAATTTGCAAAATGACCTTCCCTTAAAGGAGGAAAAAATACGGGTTTTGCTCCATGGATGCAGGTAGGGCTGGACGTGGAGCCTGGAACAGCCCCTCTGCCCCCTCCAGAGCCCCTCTGGACCAGGTTTGCTCCGAGCATCCCCAAAGCCCTCATCCCCCAGCCCATCTGCTGCGTGAATCCCTGCTCCCTGCTCCTGCTCCTCGTTAGGGGTTGCAGCCCCTGAGCAAAGATTAATCTGGTGCTTGTGAGAATTTAGCTGCTTGAAAAGAGAGGGACCGGTCCTGACCTCACAGTCTGGAGGCTGCTGGGGAGTTTACCGTCCCCTGAGCTGTCAAGCCAATTCCCTGCAGTACCAAGCTGTTGTTCTTGGCATCTGCTAGGCAGAAAGACGATGAAACACCCCAAATATCTGTTTGCTTTAAAAGGTAAATATTAATTTCAGGATGCTGTTTACATAACCAAGACTCTTCAAGCTTGAAGTCATTGCCTTTCGCTAGTTGTCACATGGTATTAGTGTGTATTTAACATTTATTTAACTCCACTCGGCCCTGCTCGTGCCAGATGGCAGGCAGCCTGCGTGGCGAGGCACGGGCTGGGCTCGGCGCTGCTTCAGGACGGGAGCGGTGGGCTGGGGACCGCCGCGGGGAGCTCGAGGTGTCCCGCGGGTGCCGAGGCCATCCCAATCCCAAGGCTGGCACGAGGAGGGAGCGGTGGGCTCCCGGGGGCTGCGGCGGGGACGCCTGCCTGCTGCGGGAGCTCCCGGCAGCCCCGCTGGTCCCTCGGCGTCTGGCGGGGTCTGGGCACCGCGGCCAGCAGCGGACGGAGGAGGAAGAGAGCAGAGCTGGCAGCGGGCGGCAAGCCGAGCCGTGGGGCTCAGCACCACGACCACAGCCACGCGATGACCCAAGAAACGCTGTCAGGAGCAGGGCTGTGGGGCTGGGCAGCACGCCCCAGGTCTGCAGAGGTCACCGGGTTCTGTTTGGTGGTGGAGGCTGGGGGGGAACCCCCAGCACCCTGAGTAACGCTGCGTTCCCTCAGTGGGGAATTCAGGAATTCCCTTAGTGGGAAATCAGGAGCCGAGCTGTGGGAAGCCAGAAGAGGCACTGGGCTTTGCCCAAAAGCTCGTTCCAGCCCAGGTCACCAGCGCCACCAGTGAGAAACAGACACCAGGACCGGCCTTGGGAAACCACCAGGCTCCAGCCCCGCTCTGGGACTGTTTGCCTCTCTCTTCTGTCTCCATTGTTGTGATTCTTGTGCTAAACTTTCCATTCTGCCTTGTCTTGAAAACCAGTCCGTAGCAAAGGATGCAGGCAGGTAATTCTGCCATGACCTGGCCTGCAAGATGAACCCTTTATCTCATTTCCCACTCAGTTTTATGGCACTAATTACTCTTTCTTCAGCATTTTTAGAGTTACGCACGCCTGTGAAGTGAGACATGTCCAAACAACTTTCCCTCCTGCTCTGTGTTTGCCATTCTTTGATCGAAGCCATTAATCCTTGCTGGCAGATTCACTGCCCCTTGGAGGGAGGGTGAGGACCTGGGAGGGGACAGCAAAGGGTGAGGAAGAGTCAGGACAAGGCTGAAGGAGCTGAGCTGTGGGCAGCAAGAACAGCCCCCGGCATCCTCCCTCCAGCCCAGGGCCACGGCCACCAGCCGGGGGCCCTCCGGCTCAGCATCCTGCTCCCCACCTGGACATGGGTCTGCATGGGGTGACAACCTTCAGCTGCTCCCAGCTACCTCCCCAGCTTCACCAGGTGGGATCTGAACATGTTTCAGCCCTGCTGCTGACCCACCTTGGTCTGTACCCTGCTGCACAGGGCATCTCTTGGGGGCGATCACAGAAACACGCGCGTTGGAAGGACAGGAGCAAGGCTGCAAAATCCCGTGCCCAGAGCCTGAGCTTCCATCTGAAGTCCCCTTCGTCGTTTTGGTGTAGAGGGGGACTCAAGGCCATGCGGTGCAGGACATTTTGTAGGACCTCTGCAGCAGCTGGAGCAGGAGCGGGGAGGAGCACAGTGAGTGGAAGAGGGAAAAGGCCAGAAGGGAGCTTCACGTGGGTGCTCAGGGACAGCTGGGGATGTGGTGGGGCAGCGAGCAGAAATGAAATGATGTGTCCTTGGGGCGCAGCTTACCAGAAAGGTGAACATACATTAGCTTCTCCCTCAAAGCTTTCCCCAGGGAGATGGGGTGTTCTGCATCGCTGCCCCAGCCCTCCTCGCCTCCTCCACATCCCCAGCAGTGACACCTCAAGGCAGGACATGTCCCCAAGGCCACGGTGTCTAGGATGGTTGGGACATGGAGCAGGGCAGGGACAGCCCCACGCAGTCAGCATGGCTGTTCCCAGCTCCTCTTCTGCCCTGGGGCATGTGGAAGGCCCCAGAGCAGGCAAGCTCTCCTGGGAGCCTTGGGGAGACACCGGGACGTGGATGGGGAGAACAGCCAGGTGATTTGGGAGCTGCTCCCATCACGTTGGTGAAGCCTTTGGGAGGCTGCCCCACGGATGGAGCCCAACCTGCTGCTCTCCTAGGGGTTTCCTTGGCTTTGGAGACCAGCCAAGTTAAAACAAAACCCCTATCAGCACCCCACACAACAGTGCTTTCTGCCTCGCGGGGGTGAATTTGGGCACAGGAAGGCTGGAGATGACACCAAAATGGAAGTGGTGATAAACAGGGGCCAGAGTCAAGCCGCAGCCAGCGTGGCCAGAGATAAGAGCCATGGGGGGATGCAGGCGCTGATGGACGGGCTGGGCCAGCGAAGTGCTAGTGTCTCTACAGGGGAGGAGGCAAAGCCACAAAGCTAAATCGAGGCCGATGCGACTAGATGGCTGCTCCTGTCATGTCAGAGCAAGTTTGGATCTGCTCCATCACGGGACTTCTGGACCTGAGCGATGCCAGCAAACTCCAACCAAGCTGCGCTCAGCCAGAGCACAGCAGCTCACCCACAGCTTCACCGGGCACCTGACCAGCACCAACCAGGGCAGAACTGGGGGGATTCACACCCCGTTTGCTGGGAGCATGGTCCTGCTGGGAAACAGCAGCCCCGGCCCACAGCTGGAGGCAGAAGCTCCTGCCTTTCCTTCGCCAGAGCTGCGCAGGGCTCACAGCCCTCGTGGCCTTGTTTGTAAAGGCTGAGACTTGATGGTGCTTAGGGTGGGCAGTCTGCGTGTCCTTCTCCATCCCAAGAGGGCCCCTCCGCTGGCTAGGAGCCCTGCAAAGGCTGAGCCCCTGGACTGCAGGAAGCAAAGAGCCACAGGCACACTGGTACCAGCACGATCTGCCAACTGGTGCCACGGCATCAACCCAGCACGAGACTGGGTTCTGACCCTGCTTCCAGGGCCACATGTGTATTTTATTGATGGGAACAGAAACCCCAGCTATAACCCCATCTGTAGATGCGCAGATACTTTCTTTTATGTCCGTTGGGAAGTCCCTGACCCAGCTGTCCTACCTGCAGTGCCCCCAGACAGCCTCTCAGGGCAAATTCCTTCAGGACAGGAGCAGCCTCATGCTTTGTTTTCAGACGCCGGCCAGCTGTCAGCACAGGGCTGGTGCTGCATGTGCAGCCCCGACAAACCCCAGGCAGAACTCACAGACACCTAGCAAAGCTTTTGTGATCCAAAATTCCAGCATTTCTGGGCTTGGAGGTACCTACCAGAAGGAAATGGCACCCAAGCTTTGGACTCTGCCAGAGTTTAAACACCCCCATTTCAGGTCTTTGACTTCATGTCATGAGTCTAAGTGAGTTTTTCTGTGTGCAGACTCCGTGGGGAATTTGCAGACAGAGGTGTTGGGAGATGGGCCAGGCCCGTGGGAGGGCTGCTGGCACACAAAACTCCCTCGCCAGCAAAGTGACACCTAACCTCACGGGCTGGTGACAGAGCTCCCCAGCCCGCTTAGCACAGAGGCCAAAGGGCCAAGGGAGTGCCCCAAACACGCCCTGCAGGACCCGAGCAGCAGTGCGTGGGCAGCACAGCGTCTGTCCCCCCATTTTGTCCCCAGGCCAGAGCCAGGGCGGTGGGCACGGTGCGGCGTTCGCTGGGCTCCCTCACGTTCCTGGGTTAGCCTGGGCGGTGCGGGGAGGCTCTGCACGGCCCGAGAGCAGCGCAGTGCTGACGGGCAAGGCGAGATCGGTCTGGAGGTTCCAAAAATCAACGCTAGAATTCAATTTACAATTAAATCCTCATGAAAGCATTAACACTGCCCCTTTTCTGATTCTTATTTGAACGGGTTATCTAGAACGAGATGCAACGCCCCATACCGTGGTGTCAGCGCTTTATTTTGGGGAAGGGAGCCCAAACCGCGCGGCTTTGTGGTGTGACTCCCTCCACCGGCCCGTGGGGACAGCTGGCTCGGCGGGGACACAGCACCCGGGGGCTCCGCACCCCGGCAGCCCCGCTGTGCCGCCGCCCCTCGAAGGCAGGCCCTGGGCGGGCTCTCCCCTTCTCCTCGCAGCGCTCCGGGGGCAGCGGCGCCGGGGGCTCGCCGCGTTTAGCTCCGCGCCTTCCCCTCAGCCCCACGGGGAGCCCCCGAGGCAGCGCCCCCGGCCCGGCCCCGCCGCCGCCACCGCC